>NC_041383.1:472501243-472637214 GCF_002162155.2 Triticum dicoccoides | reverse complement strand
GGGGGGGGGGTGGCCGACACTAGATAAGGAGGGGGTGTTAGCGGGATGGTTGGAGGGGCACAACAACGACGTCGACAAGGGATTGGGGCCGTTTGGCTGCTTGCAGTGATGAGAAAGAAGAGACTACCGCTCATTTTTTTCGAGCAATTCACAAGTAGTCAATCCCTTCGACACATTTGCTATATTGAAGTTTAAAAATAGGGAAACAACTGTAGGATGACTAAACAATGACAATCCTTTTTTAGGTGAAGGAAGTAAATTTGTATACTCACTTTGCTAGGTGAAGGAAGTAAATTTGTATACCCAATTTGCTTGAAAACACAATATGTATTTTTGATTTATAAGGCGAGATGTTGACACATAATTACTTCTCCGTCCCAAAATAAGCGTCGCTGACTTGTGATAACGATCAAACATGTCTTACATTTTTTGAAGTTAACCCGAAAGATCTCGATTCATTAAAAAGGAAGGAAGGCAATTACCCTGTTAATATATAGAAAGGAGGGCTAAAACCGCCACAACATCCCACATAGGACAACATCGGCCTACCTGGCCACCCACACGTAGAGTCACACACCGCCAAGAAGAAACCAAGTCGATGTTGTTGATGAGTGATATTTTTACACTCACTCATCCTAGTTTAAACCGAGATATTTCATTTAAAAAGAGATATTCGCTCCGATATTGCTACCAATGACTAATGAATGCAAAGGATTCCACAAATCTTCTCTTTGATGCATTTTCACAGGAAATGGGCTAAGAAGGAAAGAAATCACGTGTGAACATGGAAAGGAATGGAAATGAAAAAGTAACCAACAGGAGGCGTGCTAGAAGAAACAACACAAAAGACGGTGTTCCATACGACTGTGAGTGCTCGTATGGCATGGATTTCGAGGCAGATCGTTCACCTGAACAACTTTTATAAAGGAGACCCTACCGAAATGTCAACAGAGGAGCGTCGATTGAAGTCAGAACAGAGTCATCTTTATCTTCATCCAAAAACCCTAGCCGCCGCCATTTCCATCTCCATAGCCACCACCACCACCATAGTGCTTCCTCATGTAGTTCATACTTGTGATCGTGCATCACAGAAGACATCCATTAAGACATACTTGTAATCAATCAATCTTCAAAATGTTTTCCTCTCGTGATCTGATCTCCATGTGTGAGTAGTCCGATAAGGTATGTGTTGAGGCATAGGCCTTGTAACCCTCTGTATTTGTTATGGCGATCAATGGAAGGGCCTTGATTTAACATCCCGCATGTGTGAAATAAAATTGTTCCGTACATGTCTATTGTCTTGTCTGCGGTCTTCATCCCTGTAGGTACCCTAGATCATCGAGATCGAGCCACGGTAAGGCTAGGAGCAAGGAGAACGTGAAGTGTATACATAACAGTGGTGACAGTTGATGACCCACAAGTATAGGGGATCAATCGTAGTCCTTTCAATAAGTAAGAGTGTGGAACCCAACGAGGAGCAGAAGGAAATGACAAGTGGTTTTCAGCAAGGTAATTTCTGCAAGAACTAAAATTGTAGGTAACAGGTGTTTGATAGCAAGATAATTTGTAACAAGTGACAAGTAACAATAGTAACAATAAGTGCAACAAGGTAGCCCAATCCTTTTTGTAGCAAAGACAGGCTAGAACGGTCTCTGATAATAAGTAAAACGTTCTCTAGGACACATGGGAACTTCATCTAGTCACTTTCATTATGTTGGTTTGATTTGCATTCGCTACTTTGATAATTTGATACGTGGGTGGACCGGTGCTTGGGTGACGTTCTTACTTGAACAAGCCTTCCACTTATTATTAACCCCTCACGCAAGCATCCGCAAGAAGAATTAAGATAAAACCTAACCATAGCATTAAACATATGGATCCAAATCAGTCCCTTACTGTATATTGCATAAACTAGGGTTTAAGCTTCTGTCACTCTAGCAACCCATAATCTAATAACTACTCCACAATGCATTCCCTTAGGCCCAAAGATGGTGAAGTGTCATGTAGTCGACGTTCACATAACACCACTAAGGGAATCACAACATGCATATCATCAAAATATCGAACGAATATCAAATTCACATGATTAATTGCAACATGACTTCTCTCGTGTCCTCAAGAACAAAAGTAACTACTCACACAACATATTCATATGCTCAAGATCAGAGGGGTAATAAATATCATAATGGATCCGAACATATAACATTCCACCAAATAAACCATATATTAATCAACTACAAGATGTAATCAACACTACTAGTTACCCACAGGTACCAATCTGAGGTTTTGATACAAAGATTGAACACAAGAAATGAACTAGGGTTTAGATATGAGATGGTGTTGTTGAAGATGTTGATGGAAATTGTTCCTCCCAAGGTGAGAGGGTTGTTGGTGATGATGATGGCTTCAATTTCCCCCTCCCAGAGGGAAGTGTCCCCGGCGGAATTGCTCTGTCGGAGGGCAAAAGTTCTCCTGCCCAAGTTTCGCATCGAGACGGCGGTGCTCCATCCCGAAAGTCATCTCCTTACCCTTTCTAGGTCAAAATACATTATGTACGAGAAGATGGGCACCAGAGGTGGGCCAGGGAGCCCACTACCCACTAGGGTGTGCCGGGAGGGGGGGGGGTAGGCGCGCCCTGGTGCCTAGTGGGCGATACGTCCATTTTGCATCATGTTTTTATATCAATATTTATTGCATTATGGGATGTTATTACACGTTATATCACAATACTTATGCCTTTTCACTCTTATTTTATAAGGTTTACACGAAGAGGGAGAATGCCGGCAGTTGGAATTCTGGACTACAAAAGGAGCAAATATTAGAGACCTATTCTGCACAACTCCAAAAGTCCTGAAACTTTACGGAGATCAGTTTTGGAATAAATAAAAAATATTGGGCGAAGAAAGCACCTGAGGGGAGCCACCAGTCAGCCGCGAGGGTGGAGGGTGCGCCTTACCCCTTGGGAGCGCCCCCTACCTCATGGGCCCCCTGGCAGGCCCCCGACTCCCATCTTCGGCTATATGGTGTCTTTTACCCTGGAAAAATCAGAGAGAATCTTTCAGGACAAAGCGCCGCCGTCTCAAGGCGGAACCTGGGCAGGACCAATCTAGGGCTCCGGTGGAGCTATTCGACCGGGGAAACATCCCTCTGGGAGGGGGAAATCACCGCCATCGTCATCACCATCAATCCTCACATTGAGAGGGGGTCAATCTCCATCAACATCTACACGAGCACCATCTCCTCTCAAACCCTAGTTCATCTCTTGTATCCCATCTTTGTCTCAAAACCTCAGATTGGTACATGTGGGTTGCTAGTAGTGTTGATTACTCCTTGTAGTTGATGCTAGTTGGTTTATTCGGTGCAAGATCATATGTTCAGATCCTTAATGCTTATTAATACTCCTCTAATCATGAACATGAATATGCTTTGTGAGTAGTTACGTTTGTTCCTAAGGACATGGGAGAAGTCTTGTTATAAGTAATCATGTGAAATTGGTATTCGTTCGATATTTTGATGAGATGTATGTTGTCTCTCCTCTAGTGGTGTTATGTGAACATCAACTACATGACACTTCACCATGATTTGGGCCTAGGGGAAGGCATTGGGAAGTAATAAGTAGATGGGGTTGCTAGAGTGACAGAAGCTTAAACCATAGTTTATGCGTTGCTTCGTAAGGGGCTGATTTGGATCCATGTGTTTCATGCTATGGTTAGGTTTACCTTAATTCTTCTTTCGTAGTTGCGTATGCTTGCGAGAGGGGTTAATCATAAGTGGGAGGCTTTTCCAACTAAGGACAGCACCCAAGCACTGGTCCACCCACATATCAAATTATCAAAGTAACAAACACGAACCATATGAAAACTAGCTTGACGATAATTCCCATGTATCCTCGGGAGCACTTTGCTTTATATAAGAGTTCGTCCAGGCTTGTCCTTTGCTACAAAAAGGATTGGGCCATCTTCCTGCACCTTAGCTACTTTTGTTACTTGTTACCTGTTACGAATTACCTTATCACAAAACTATCTGTTACCGATAATTTCAGTGCTTGCAGAGGATACCTTACCGAAAATCGCTTGTCATTTCCTTCTGCTCCTCGTTGGGTTCGACACTTTTACTTATCGGAAGGACTATGATAGATCCCCTATACTTGTGGGTCATCAAGACTATTTTCTGGCGCCATTCCCGGGGAGTGAAGCGCCTTTGGTAAGTGGAATTTGGTAAGGAAACACTTATGTAGTGTGCTGAAATTTACTGTCACTTGTTACTATGGAAAACAATCCTTTGAGGGGGCTTGTTCGGGGTATCTTCACCTCGACCAGAAGAGCAAAGGTTTTCTCCTCAACCTACTGAACCCACTGAAAATATTTACTTTGAAAGTCCTTCGGGTGTGATAGAGAAACTACTAGCTAATCCTTATACAGGAGATGGAACATTACATCCCGATATGCACCTAATCTATGTGGATGAAGTTTGTGGATTATTTAAGCTTGCAGGTATGCCTGAGGATGTTGTCAAGAAGAAGGTCTTCCCTTTATCTTTTAAGGGAAAGGCATTGACATTGTATAGGCTATGTGATGATATTGGATCATGGAACTACAACCTATTGAAATTGGAATTTCATCAGAAGTTTTATCCTATGCATCTGGTTCATCGTGATCGGAATTATATATATAATTTTTTACCTTGTGAAGGAGAAAGTATCACTCAAGCTTGGGGGAGGCTTAAGTCAATGTTATATTCATGCCCCAATCATGAGCTCTCAAGAGAAATTATTATTCAAAAATTTTATGCTCGGCTTTCTCATAATGATCGCTCCATGCTCGATACTTCTTGTACTGGTTCTTTTATGATGAAGACCATTGAATTCAAATGGGATTTATTGGAAATAATTAAATGCAACTCTAAAGATTGGGAACTCAACGAAGGTAAGGAGTCAGGTATAAACCTTAAGTTTGATTGTGTTAAATATTTTGTGGATACCGATGCTTTTCGTGATTTTAGCACTAAATATGGACTTGACTCTGAGATAGTAGCTTCTTTCTGTGAATCATTTGCTACTCATGATGATCTCCCTAAAGAGAAGTGGTTTAAATAACATCCTCCTGTTGAAGTGAAAGTAGTAGAACCTATTAAAGTTGAAGAAGAAACTATTACTTATAATGTTGATCCTATTGTTCCTACTGCATATATTGAGAAACCACCTTTCCCTGTTAGAACAAAGGATCATGCTAAAGCTTCAACTGTGGTTCGTAAGAGTAATACTAGAACACCTACACCCCCTGAGCAAATTAAAGTTGAACCTAGTATTGATATGGTTAAAGATCTCTTGGTCGATAATATTGATGGGCATGTTATTTATTTCTGTGATGAAACTGCTAGAATTGCTAAACCCGATACTAAAGATAAACATAGACCTGTTGTTGGCATGCCTGTTGTTTATATTAAAATAGGAGATCATTGTTATCATGGCTTATGCTATATGGGTGTTAGTGTGAGTGCAATACATTTGACCTTATATAAAGAAATTATGAATGATATGGCACCTGCTGAGATAGAAGATATTGATGTTACTATTAATCTTGCCAATAGAGATACTATTTCACCAGTTGGGATTGTTAGAGATGTTGAAGTCTTGTGTGGGAAAATAAAATACCCTACTGACTTTCTTGTTCTTGCTTCCCCACAAGATGAATTTTGTCCCATTATATTTGGTAGACCCTTCTTGAATACTGTTAATGCTAAGATAGACTGCGAAAAAGATATTGTTACTGTTGGTTTAGGGGATATGTCTCATGATTTTAATTTCTCTAAATTTTGTAGACAACCTCATGATAAAGAATTTCCTAATAAGGATGAAATTATTGGTCTTGCTTCTATTGTCGTGCCTCCTAATGATGCTTTAGAACAATATCTGCTAGACCATGAAAATGATATGTTTATGAGTGAAAGAAGGGAAATAAATGAAGTATTCTTTAAGCCAGGACCTATTTTGAAACACAATCTGCTTGTTGAAATCCTCGGAGATCCTCCTCCACCCAAGGGTGATCCCGTGTTTGAGCTTAAACAATTAACTGCCACTCTTAAATATGCTTATCTTGATGAAAAGAAGATATATCCTGTTATTATTAGTGCTAACCTTTCAGAGCATGAAGAAGAGAAATTATTGAAAACTCTGAAGAAGCACCGTGCTGCTATTGGATATACTCTTGATGATCTTAAGGGCATTAGTCCCACTCTATGCCAGCACAAAATAAAATTGGAGAAAGATGCTAAACCAGTTGTTGATCATCAACAACGGTTAAATCCTAAGATGAAAGAAATGGTAAGAAATGAAATACTAAAGCTTTTGGAGGCTGGTATAATTTATCCTATTGGTGATAGTCAGTGGGTAAGTCCCGTTCATTGTGTCCCTAAGAAGGGAGGTATTACTGTTGTCCCTAATGATAAGAATGAATTGATCCCACAAAGAATTGTTACCAGGTATAAAATGGTAATTGATTTCCGCAAATTAAATAAAGCTACTAGAAAAGATCATTACCCTCTACCTTTTATTGATCAAATGCCAGAAAGACTATCCATCCATACACATTTTTGCTTTCTAGATGGTTATTCTGGTTTCTCTCAAATACCTATGTCGAAAGAGGATCAGGAATATACCACTTTTACTTGCCCTTTCGGTACTTTTGCTTATAGACGTATGCCTTTTGGTTTATGTAATGCACCTGCTACCTTTCAAAGATGTATGACTGCTATATTCTCTGACTTTTGTGAAAATATTGTTGAGGTTTTCATGGATGATTTCTCCGTTTACAGAACTACTTTTGATGATTGCTTAAGCAACCTTGATCGAGTTTTGCAGAGATGCGAAGAAACTAATCTTGTCTTGAATTGGGAGAAGTGCCACTTTATGGTCAACAAAGGTATTGTCTTGGGGCATAAAATTTCTGAAAGAGGTATTGAAGTTGATAAAGCTAAAGTAGATGCTATTGAAAAGATGCTGTGTCCTAAAGAGAGCAAAGGTATAAGAAGTTTCCTTGGTCATGCTGGTTTCTATAGGAGGTTTATTAAAGCCTTCTCTAAAATTTCTAGGCCTCTCACTAATCTCTTGCAAAAAGATGTTCCTTTTGCTTTTGATGATGATTGTGTAGATGCATTTGAAATACTTAAGAAAGCCTTGATTTCTGCACCTATTGTTTAGCCACCTGATTGGAATTTACCCTTTGAAATTATGTGTGATGCTAGTGATTATGCTGTTGGTGCTGTTCTAGGACAAAGAGTTGATAAGAAATTAAATGTTATCCAATATGCTAGTAAAACTCTAGACAGTGCCCAAAGAAATTATGCTACCACTGAAAAATAATTTTTAGCAGTTGTATTTGCCTGTGATAAGCTCAGACCTTACATTGTTGATTCCAAAGTAACTATTCACACTTATCATGCTGCTATTAAATGTCTTATGGAAAAGAAAGATGTTAAACCTAGACTTATTAGATGGGTTCTCTTGTTACAAGAATTTGATTTGCATATTATTGATAGAAAGGGAGTTGAGAACCTCGTTGCAGACAACTTGTCTAGGTTAGAAAATGTTCGTGATGACCCACTGCCTATTGATGATAGCTTTCTTGATGAACAATTAGTTGTCATAAATGCTCATAATGCTCCATGGTATGCTACTTATGCTAATTACATTGTTGCTAAATTTATACCACCTAGTTTCACATACCGTCAAAAGAAAAAGTTTTTCTATGATTTAAGACATTACTTTTGGGATGACCCACACCTTTATAAAGAAGGAGTAGATGGTGTTATTAGACGTAGTGTACCTGAGCATGAACAGGAACAGATCCTACACAAGTGTCATTCCAAGGCTTACGGAGGACACCACGCTGGAGATAGAACTGCACATAAGGTATTGCAATCCGGTTTTTACTGGCCTACTCTCTTCAAAGATGCTCGTAAATTTGTCTTGTCTTGTGATGAATGCCAAAGAATTGTTAATATTAGTAGACATCAAGAAATGCCTATGGATTATTCACTTGTTATTGAACCATTTGATGTTTGGGGCTTTGATTATATGGGACCTTTTCCTTTAATGGGTATACACATATCTTAGTTGATGTTGATTATGTTACTAAGTGGGTAGAAGCTATTCCAACTAGTAGTGCTGATCATAACACTTCTATTAAGATGCTTAAAGAAGTTATTTTTCTGAGGTTTGGAGTCCCTAGATATTTAATGACTGATGGTGGTTCACATTTTATTCATGGTGCTTTTCGTAAAATGCTTGCTAAGTATGATGTTAATCATAGAATTGCATCTCCATATCATCCTCAGTCTAGTGGTCAAGTAGAACTAAGTAATAGAGAGATTAAATTTATTTTGCAAAAGACTGTTAATAGATCTAGAAAGAATTGGTCCAAGAAACTTGATGATGCATTATGGGCTTATAGAACTGCTTATAGAAATCCTATGGGTATGTCTCCGTATAAAATGGTTTATGGAAAGGCATGTCACTTACCTATTGAACTAGAACATAAGGCATATTGGGCTCTTAAAGAACTCAACTATGATTTCAAACTTGCCGGAGAGAAGAGGTTATTTGACATTAGGTCGCTACATGACTGGAGAACCCAAGCCTATGAGAATGCCAAGTTGTTTAAAGAAAAGGTTAAAAGATGGCATGACAAAAGGATACAAAAGCATGAGTTTAATGTAGATGACCATGTTTTGCTATACAACTCTCGTTGAAGATTTTTTGCAGGAAAACTTCTCTCTAAATGGAAAGGTCCTTACATTATCGAGGAGGTCTATCGTTCCGGTGCCATCAAAATCAACAACGCCGAAGGCACAAACCCAAAGGTGGTAAACGGTCAAAGAATCAAACATTATATCTCAGGTACCCCCATAAATGTTGAAACCAATATTATTAACACCGTAACCCCGGAGGAGTACATAAGGGACACTTTCCAGAACGTTTCAGACTCCAAAAAGGAATAGGTATGTGGTACGGTAAGTAAACCGACTCCAAAACTGTTCTAATAGTAATTTTTCTCCATTTTGGAGTATTTAAAAAATTAGGAAAATTAAAAGCAGTCCGAAAGAGATACGAGGCAGCCACGAGGGTGGAGGGTGCGCCCTACCCCCCGGGCACCCCCTACCTTGTGGCCACCTCATGTTCCCTCCGAACTCCATTTTCTTGCACACTACTTTTTTTGGTTGGTAAAGAATCATTATATAATCTCCCAAAGATTTTGACAACCGTACCACGATAAAATCCTCTATTTTTGTTTTGAGCTATTTTTCTGACAGATCTAGATCACCATGACGTCTCCAAGCACCCCTAAGGACAAGTTTTTCTAGAAGGTCATTGAGATGCTTGAGGAGGTGCTGCACATCCGCGATGTTGAGGGACCAAAGAAGACCGGAAGCATGGAGACAAAACTCAAAGCAATGGAGCAACAAGTTCTTAGGTGACAAGGGATGGTGGAACGTGGACTCAACGCCAATCACATGATGATCATGGAGTTCACCAACAATCACAAGTTGGATGCCAAGAACATCGGGGAGGCTATCTTCAAGCTTCACGAGAAAATCGAGCACCTCCAGGCCCAGATCTATGACCTACAAAACCAAAACTATGAGTATGAATATAGATTCAAGAGGATGAGTTTGGCTGCAGATTTGAGGATCCTGGAGACTCATTCATCTTTCTATGATGGTGAGCCTATGCCTTGGAAGATGGACGACAATCCTACATCATCAACAACTCCATCATCACCACCTCCGAAGAAAGAGACATAAATACATGGGTATGGGCACTCCCCTTAGCAATTGCCAAGCTTGGGGGAGGTGCCCTGGTATCGTATCACCATCACACTTCTATCTTTATTGTTTTTATTAGTTCGATCCTTTTGGTTATATCTTGATCTAGTAGAATAAATTTTTAGTATGATTTAGCATTGAGTTTTGCTTTATGTTCCATCTATGTAATCGAGTCCGTGAGTTATATATAATAAAGAGTAGTTTTGAGTTGAGGGTTTTGCTATCTTGATATGATATTGAGGGAATTAAATAAAGAATAAAAAGATCATATCGATCTTATGGAGAGTAATGACTTCACATATAAATAGTACGATGAATAAAAGTTGTTGAGAGTTGACAAACATAGTTTTGGTCATCATTGCAATTAATAGGAAGTAATAAAGAAAGATAGATTTTCACATATAAATATACTATCTTGGACATCTTTTGTGATTGTGAGCACTCATTAAAATATGACATGCTAAAATGTTGATGTTGGACAAGGAAGACAATGTAATGGGTTATGTTTTCTTATATCCGAAGAAGTTATATTGTCATGGATCATCCAATATGTTGAGCTTGCCTTTCCCTCTCATGCTAGCCAAATTCTTTGCACCAAGTAGAGATACTACTTGTGCTTCCAAACATCCCTAAACCCAGTTTTGCCATGAGAGTCCACCATACCTACCTATGGATTGAGTAAGATCCTTCAACTAAGTTTTCATCGGTGCAAGCAATAAAAATTTCTCTCTAAATATGTATGATCTATTAGTGTGAAGAAAATAAGCTTTATACGAACTTGTGATATGGAAGAAATAAAAGCGACAGACTACATAATAAAGGTCCTTATCACAAGCGGCAATATAAAGTGATGTTCTTTTGCATTAAGATTTTGTGCATCCAACCATAAAAGTGCATGACAACCTCTACTTCCCTCTGCGAAGGGCCTATATTTTATTTTTACCTTCTACCTTCATACAAGTGTCATGGTGATCTTCACCTTTCCTTTTTTAAACTTTATCCTTTGGCAAGCACTATGTGTTGGAGAGATCTGGATATATATATCCACTCCGATGTAGGTTTTCATGAAGTATTATTGTTGACATTACCCTTGAGGTAAAAGGTTGGGAGGCAAAACTATATGCCCCTATCTTTCTCTGTGTCTGATTGAAACTTTGTACCCATAAGTATCGCCTGAGTGTTAGCAATTGTGAAAGACTAAATGATAGTTGAGTATGTGGACTTGCTGAAAAGCTCTTATATTGACTCTTTATGATGTTATGATAAATTGCAATTGCTTCAATGACTAAGATCATAGTTTGTTAGTTTCAATGAAGTTTCTGATTCATACTTTACCTTGTGAATGGATTGTTACTTTAGCATAAGAAATCATATGAAAATATATGTTGTTGTTCTAAAGATGATCATGATGCCCTCATGTCCGTATTTTATTTTATCAACACCTCTATCTCTAAACATGTGGACATATTTTTCGATATCGGCTTTTGCTTGAGGACAAGCGAGGTCTAAGCTTGGGGGAGTTGATACGTCCATTTTGCATCATGTTTTTATATCAATATTTATCGCATCATGGGCTGTTATTACATGTTATATCACAATACTTATGCCTTTTCTCTCTTATTTTATAAGGTTTACATGAAGAGGAAGAATGCCGGCACCTGGAATTCTGGACTGGAAAAAGGAGCAAATATTAGAGATCTATTCTGCACAACTCCAAAAGTCCTGAAACTTCAGGGAGATCAGTTTTCGAATAAATAAAAAATATTGGGCGAAGAAAGCATCTAAGGGGAGCCACCAGTCAGCCACGAGGGTGGAGGGCACGCCCTACCCCCTGGTCCCCTACCTAGTGGCCCCCCTAGCAGGCCCCCGACTCCCATCTTCTGCTATATGGTGTCTTTTACCCTGGAAAAAAAAATCAGAGAGAAGCTTTCGGGACGAAGCGCCGCCGTCTCCAGGCGGAACCTGGACAGGACCAATCTAGGGCTCCGGCGGAGCTATTCTGCCGGGGAAACATCCCTCTTGGAGGGGGAAATCATCGCTATCGTCATCACCATCGATCCTCTCATCGAGAGGGGGTCAATCTCCATCAACATTTTCACCAGCACCATCTCCTCTCAAACCCTAGTTCATTTGTTGTATCCGTTCTTTGTCTTGAAACCTCAGATTGGTACCTGTGGGTTGCTAGTAGTGTTGATTACTCCTTGTAGTTGATGCTAGTTGGTTTATTCGGTGGAAGATCATATGTTCAGATCCTTAATGCTTATTAATACTCTTCTGATCATAAACATGAATATGCTTTGTGAGTAGTTACGTTTGTTCCTGAGGACATGGTAGAAGTCTTGTTATACGTAATCATGTGAAATTGGTATTCGTTTGATATTTTGATGAGATGTATGTTGTCTCTCCTCTAGTGGTGTTATGTGAACGTTGACTACATGACACTTCACCATGATTTGGGCCTAGGGTAAGGCATTGGGAAGTAATAAGTAGATGATGGGTTGCTAGAGTGATAGAAGCTTAAACCCTAGTTTATGTGTTGCTTCGTAAGTGGCTGATTTGTATCCATATGTTTCATGCTACGGTTAGGTTTACCTTAATTATTCTTTCGTAGTTGCGGATGTTTGCGAGAGGGGTTAATCATAAGTGGGAGGCTTGTCCAAGTAAGGACAACACCCAAGCACCGGTCCACCCACATATCAAATTATCAAAGTAAGGAACGCGAATCATATGAGCATGATGAAAACTAGCTTGACGATAATTCCCATGTGTCCCCGGGAGCACTTTGCTTTATATAAGAGTTCGTCCAGGCTTGTCCTTTGCTACAAAAAGGATTGGGCCATCTTGCTGCACCTTATCTACTTTTATTACTTGCTACCTGTTATGAATTACCTTATCACAAATCTACCTGTTACCGATAATTTCAGTGCTTGTAGAGAATACCTTACTGAAAACCGCTTGTCATTTCCTTCTGCTCCTCGTTGGGTTTGACGCTCTTACTTATCAAAAGGACTATGATATATCCCCTATACTTGTGGGTCATCAAGACTCTTTTCTAGCGCCGTTGCCGGGGAGTGAAGCGCCTTGGTAAGGAAACATTTATATAGTGTGCTGAAATTTACTATCACTTGTTACTATGGAAAATGATCCTTTGAGGGGATTGTTCGGGGTATCTTCACCTCGACCAGAAGAGCAAAGAGTTGCTCCTTGATGTCTACTACACAACCTTCTTCTGATGTTGTTGGGCCTCCAAGTGCAGAGGTATGTTAGACAGTAGCAAATTTCCCTCAAGTGGATGACCTAAGGTTTATCAATCCGTGGGAGGCGTAGGATGAAGATGGTCTCTCTCAAACAACCCTGTAACCGAATAACAACGAGTCTCTTGTGTCCCCAACACACCCAATACAATGGTAAAATGTATAGGTGCACTAGTTCGGTGAAGAGATGGTGATACAAGTGCAATATGGATGGTAGATATAGGTTTCGTAATTTGAAAATATGAAAAAAGCAATGTAGCAAGTGGTAAAAGTGAGCGAAAATGGTATTGCAATGCTTCGAAACAAGGCCTAGGGTTCATACTTTCACTAGTGCAAGTTCTCTCAACAAAGATAACATAATTAGATCATATAACAATCCATCAACGTGCAACAAAGAGTCACTCCAAAGTCACTAATAGCGGAGAACAAACGAAGAGATTATTGTAGGGTACGAAACCACCTCAAAGTTATTCTTTCCGATCAATCCATTGGGCTATTCCTATAAGTGTCACAAACAGCCCTAGAGATCGTAGTAAAATAACACCTTAAGACACACATCAACCAAAACCCTAATGTCGCCTAGATATTCCAATGTCAGCTCAAGTATCCATGGGTATGATTATACGACATGCATCACACAATCTCAGATTCATCTATTCAAACCAACACGAAGAACTTCAAAGAGTGCCCCAAAGTTTCTACTGGGGAGTCAAGACGAAAACATGTGCCAACCCCTATGCATAAGTTCACAAGGTCACTGAACCCGCAAGTTGATCACGAAAACATACATCAAGTGGATCAATAGAATACCCCATTGTCACCATGGGTATCCCACGCAAGACATACATCAAGTGTTCTCAAATCCTTAAAGACTCAATCCAATAAGATAACTTCAAAGGGAAACTTCAATCCATTACAAGAGAGTAGAGGGGGAGAAACATCATAAGATCCAACTATAGTAGCAAAGCTCGCGATACATCAAGATCGTGCCATATCAAGAACAGGAGAGAGAGAGAGAGAGATCAAACACATAGCTACTGGTACATATCCTCAGCCCCGAGGGTGAACTACTCCCTCCTTGTCATGGAGAGCGCCGGGATGATGAAGATGGCCACCGATGATGGATTCCCCCTCCGACAGGGTGCCAGAACAGGGTCCCAATAGGTTTTTTGTGGCTACAGAGGCTTGTGGCGGTGGAACTCCTGATCTAGGTTTCTTTTCGGGGGTTTCTGTATTTATAGGAATTTTTGGCGTCAGTTTCACGTCAGAGGGTCTCCGAGTCAGCCACGAGGTAGGGGCATGCTACCAGGGGGTAAGGGCGCGCCCCCACCCTCGTGGATGACTCGGGACTCTTCTGGCCCAACTCTTTTGCTTCGAGGGCTTCTTCTGGTCCATAACAAATCTCCATAAATTGGCAGGTAAATTGGACTCCGTTTGGTATTCCTTTTTTGTAGAACTCAAAAACAAGGACAAAACAGAAACTGGCACTCGGCTCTAGGTTAATAGGTTAGTCCCAAAAATCATATAAAATAGCATATACATGCATATAAACATCCAAGATGGATAATATAATAGCATGGAACAATAAAAAATTATAGATACATTAGAGACGTATCACTCCTCAACCTACAGAATGTACTGAAAATATTTACTTTGAAATTCCTTCGGGTATGATAGGGAAACTGCTAGCTAATCCTTATACAGGAGATGGAACATTACATTCCATTATGCACCTAATCTATGTGGATGAAGTTTGTGGATTATTTAAGCTTGCAGGTATGCCCGAGGATGTTGTCAAGAAGAAGGTCTTCCCTTTATCTTTGAAGGGAAAGGCATTGACATTGTATAGGTATGTGATGATATTGGATCATGGAACTACAACTGATTGAAATTGGAATTTCATCAGAAGTTTTATCCTATGCATTTGGTTCATCGTGATCGGAATTATATATATAATTTTTGGCCTCATGAAGGAGCAAGTATCACTCAAGCTTGGGGGAGGATTAAGGCAATGTTATATTCATGCCCCAATCATGAGCTCTCAAGAGAAATTATTATTCAAAAATTTTATGCTCGACTTACTCATAATGATCGCTCCATGCTCGATACTTCTTGTACTGGTTCTTTTATGATGAAGACTATTGAATTCAAATGGGATTTATTGGAAAGAATTAAACGCAACTCTGAAGATTGGGAGAGCAAGTAACAATTCATCACAACATCGAAGTATAAAGCATAAACTTTATTGAAGACTAACAAACTATGTTCTCGGTCAACTTTGCAATTGCAATTCATCATATTTTCAGGAAGGGTCTCATATCGGAGCCTTTTGGCAAGTCCACATACTCAACCATAATTTAATCTTCTATGATTGCTAACACTCACAACATATATATGGAGCAAAAAGTTTCAGCCAGACACATAGAAAGACAAGGGCTTATAGTTCCGCCTCCCAACTTATTCACCTCAAGGGTGATGTCAACAATAATAACTCATGAGTACTCATATCCAACGAGATATATGTGCCTAGATCTTTCACCACCACATGATGCTTGCAAAAGAGAAAAATAAAAGGTATAGAGGAGAACACTACCACTCTTGCTTTAAATATAAATACGTAAAAGTAAGAGATAGGCCATTCGTAGAGCGAAGCAAAGGTTGTCATGCGCTTTATGTTTTTGGATGCACAAGCTCTCAATGCAAAAGAAGGTCACATTATATCACCCCTTATGATAGCAACCTTTATTATGCACTCTAGCGCTTTTATTACTTTTCCATCACAAGTTCATACAACGCTTATTTTTCCTTACACTAAAAGATCGTACACATTTAGAAGCAATTTTTATTGCCTTATGCACTCATGAAAACATACTTGAAGGATCTTATTCAATCCATAGGTGGTATGGTGGACTCTATTGAGATTGGGTTTAAGGATTTTGGATGCACAAGTAGCATCTCTAGTTAGTGTAGATTTTTGGCTAGCAAAGATATTGAGAAAGCACCACATGTTGGAGGATCTATGACAATATAACTTCTATGTGAATATGAACAAACATAAATCATTACGTTGTCTCCCTTGTCGAACGTCTACAATTTGGCATAAAATATTTAATGGGGGCTCACAATCATAAAAGGTGTCCAGGATAGTATATTTGCATGTGAATCTCCTCTTTCCTTATTAATTCTTCCATGAATTGCATCATTGACCAATGCTATGTTTCTCAATTCTCAACAAATTTTACCACTTATACTTTTCCTTATGTAATGTCATTACTTCCCATAAGATTAGCATATGATCTTTTTCATTATTTTCTTTATTTTTTTGAAACATAAAAGTGAAGAAGCAAAAACTCAAACTAATCTTATTATATAACTCTCACTTGATTACATAGGTAGATAGATCACGAAACTAGCACTCGAAAATATATCATACTAAACTTTTATTCAACCAAATCACAAAATAACTAAGGATCAAACTAAGAACAACAAACATAATAAAAGTGATGTTGATACGATATCAGGGCATCTCCCCCAAGCTTGGCACAAGCCAAGGGGAGTGCCCATACATATGTTCTTAGGTCTCCTTCTTTGGTGATGGTGGTGGTGACAATGTGGTAAGCTTGTCCTCCGGCTTCCATGGCAGAGGTTCACCATCATAAGAGGATGCACGAGTCTCCCGAGTCCTAAAACTGGCAGCTAAACTCATACCTTTATCTTGCTTCATACACCAAAACTTGATTTTGAAGATCATAGATTTGGCTTTGCAGAACATTGATTTGCTCGTTCAAGGTGAAGACGATGTCCTTCATAGACCGGCCATTCACCTTGTGATCATGGGTGAATTCCGTGATCATGGAGTGATTGGCACTGAGTCCATGCCCCACCGTCCCTCGGCACTTGAAGTTCTCTTGATCCACCGCCTCGAGCCTGGCCTCCATGCTTCCCGTCTTCTTGGGCCCTTGAACATCCCGGATGTGGAGCACCCTCTCACGCGTCTCAATGGCTTGAGGGTGCTTCAACACCTCCTGTAGGTAGGGGTTGATGATCTTCTCGAAGAACTTGTCCTTGGAAGAGCTTGGTGCAGCCATGAAGATCTAGATATGTTAGAAAATTAGCACGAAACAGAGGATTTCTCTGCGATATAGTGGTCAAATTGTCCGTGGGTATATATAAAGAATTTTTATCTTGGGAAACAAGTATACTACAGGGAAAAAGAGTTAGGAAGATGCCCGAGGGTCTCACTACCCACCAGGGCACGCCAGGTGGGGCAAGCGTGCCCTGGTGCCTAGTGGGCACCTTGGTTGCCTTCTCGGGTGTTTCTTATTTTTTTTACTTTTTCTAATATTCCAAAACTGACAAAAAATATTTTTGCGGAATTTTGGAGTCGATTTACTTACCGTATCACGTACCTATTCCTTATCAGGGTTTTGTAGTGTTCTGGAAGGTCTCTTTTATGTATTCCTCAGCTGTCATGGTTTGAATAATATTAGTTTCAACATTAATAAGTGTACCTAAAATATAGTGCTTAATTCTTTGTCCATTGACAACCTTCGGATTAGTGCCTTCGGCATTATTGATCTTGATAGCTCCAGAGCGATAAACTTCTTCGATGATATATGGTCCTTCCCACTTTGAGACAAGCTTTCCTATAAAAAAAATCTAAAATGAGAATTGTACAATAGAACATATTCACCAACCTTGAATTCCCGCTTTTCGATTCTCTTGTCATGCCATCTTTTAACTTTTTATTTGAATAGTTTGGCATTTTCATAGGTTTGGGGTTATCCATTCATCTAGTGAGCTAATATCAAATAACCTCTTCTCACCGGCAAGTTTAAAGTCATAGTTGAGTTACTTAATTGCCCAATATGCTTTATGTTCTAACTCAAGAGGCAAGTGACCAGCTTTTCCATAAACCAAGTTGTATGGATACATACCCATAGGATTTTTATGAGAAGTTCTATAAGCCCATAGTGCATCATCAAGTTTCTTAGACGAAATTTTCCTAGATCTGTTAACAATCTTTTGTAATATCAATTTTATTTCTCTATTGCTAAGTTCAACTTGACCACTAGATTCAGGGTGATAAGGAGATGCAATTCTATGGTTAATATCATATTTAGCAAGCAATTTATGGAAAGCACCATGGATAAAATGTGAAACACCATCAGTCATTAAATATCTATGGACTCCAAACCTTGGAAAAATAACTTCTTTCAGCATTTTAATGGAGGTGTTATGATTAGTGCTGCTAGTTGGAATAGCTTCTACCCATTTAGTGACATAATAAATAGCAACAAAAATATGTGTATACCCATTGGAGGAAGGAAAAGGTCCCATATAATCAAAGCCCCAAACATCGAATGGTTCAATAGCAAGTGAATAATTCATAGGCCTTTCCTAACGTCTACCAATATTACCAATTCTTTGACATTCATCACAAGATAAGACAAACTTACGAGCATCCTTAAAAAGAGTAGGCCAATAAAAACCAGATTGTAATACCTTGTGTGCAGTTCTATCTCCCGCATATAATGCCCTCCATAGGCTTTGGTGTGACATTTCCGTATGATTTCTTCCTGCCCGTGCTCAGGTATACAACAATTAATAATACCATCTACTCCTTTATACAGATGTGGGTCACCTGAAAAGTAATGTCTTAAATCATAGAAGAATTTTTTTCTTTTGTTGGTATGCGAAACTAGGTGGTATAAATTTAGCAACAATATAGTTAACATAGTCTAGATACCAAGGAGTGTTATGAGAAGCATTTATGACGGCTAATAGTTCATCAGGGAAGCTATCATCAATAGGTAGTGAGTCATCAAGAATGTTCTCTAACCTAGACAAGTTATCAACTACGGGGTTCTCAGCTCCTTTCCTATCAGTAATGTGTATGTCAAACTCTTGTAACAAAAGAACCCACCTAATGAGTCTAGGTTTAACACCTTTCCTTTCCATGAGATATTTAATAGCAGCATGATCGGTGTAAACAATTACTTTGGAATCAACAATGTAAGATCTTAATTTATCACAAGCAAGCACAACTGCTAGAAATTCTTTCTCATTAGTAACATAATTTCTTTGGGCACTATCTAGAGTCTTACTAGCATAATGGATTACATTTAATTTTCTGTCAACTCTTTGTCCTAGAACAACACCAACAACATAATCACTAGCATTACACATAATTTCAAAAGGCAAGTTCCAATCAGGTGGTTGAACAATAGGTGTAGAAGTTAAGGCTTTCTTAAGTGTTTCAAAGGCTTCTACACAATCATCATGAAAAAAATGGAATGTCCTTTTGCAAGAGATTGGTAAGAGGCCTAGAAATTTTGGAGAAGTCTTTAATAAACCTCCTATAAAAACCATCATGACCAAGGAAACTTATAATACCTTTAATATCTTTAGGACATGGCATTTTGTCAATTGCATCAACCTTAGCTTTATCCACCTCAATACCTCGTTCAGAAATTTTGTGGCCCAAGACAATACCTTCATTCACCATAAAGTGAAACTTCTCCCAATTCAAGACAAGATTAGTTTATTCACATCTCTGCAAAACTCGATCAAGGTTGCTTAAGCAATCATCAAAAGAAGTTTTGTAAACAAAAAAATCATCCATGAAAACCTCAACAATCTTTTCACAAAAGTCAGAGAATATAGCAGTCATACATCTTTGAAAGGTAGCAGGTGCATTACACAAACCAAAAGGCATACATCTATAAGCATAAGTTCCAAAAGGGCAAGTAAAAGTGGTTTTCTCTTGATCAAGTTGTGATACATGTATTTGAGAGAAACCAGAATATCCATCCAAAAAGCAAAATTGTGTGTGCTTAGATAATATTTCTAACATTGATCAATCAAAGATAGAGGGTAATGATCCTTTCTAGTAGCTTTATTTAATTTTCTGAAATCAATTACCATTCTATAACCAGTCACAATTCTTTGTGGGATAAGTTCATTTTTGTCATTAGGAACAACAATAATACCTCCCTTCTTAGGAACACAATGAACATGACTTACCCATCTACTATCAGCTATGGGATAAATTATACCTGCTTCTAGAAGCTTTAATATTTCAGTTCTCACCACTTCCTTCATCTTAGGATTTAATCATCATTGGTGATCAACAACTGGTTTAGCATCAGGTTCCATATTAATCTTGTACTGACAGAGAGTGGGACAAATGCCCTTAAGATGATCAGAGTATATCCAATAGCAACTCGGTGCTTCCTCAGAGTTTTTAATAATCTTCCCCCTTCATGCTCTGTAAGGTTAGCAGTAATAATAACAAGATATATCTTCTTTTTGTCTAGGTAAGCATATTTCAAAGTATCAGGTAATTTTCAATTCAAACACGGGATCACCCTTAGGTGGAGGAGGACCTCATAGAGTTTCAATAGGCAAATTATGCTTGAGAATAGGTTGTTGTTAAAAGAACATCCTATCTATTTCATTTCTTTCATGCAAGTGCATATCATTTTCATGGTCGAGCAAGTATTGTTATAGTGGATCAGTAGGAAGTACCATAATAGAAGCAAGACCAATTATTTCATCCTTACTAGGCAATTCTTTATCATGGGGTTGCCTACGAAACTTAGAGAAATTAAACTCATGAGGCACATCACCAAAGTTAACACTGACAGTTTCTTTCTCGCAAACTATCTTAGCATTAAAAGTGTTCAAGAAAGGTCTACCAAATATAATGGGACAAAAGTCAGCTTGTGGGGAACTAAGAACTAAAAATCAGTAGGGTATTTTATTTTTCCACACAAGACTTCAACATCTCTAACAATCCCAAGTGGTGTGATAGTATCTCTATTAGCAAGTTAAATAGTAACATGAATATCTTGTATTTCAGCGGGTGCTATATCATTCATAATTTCTTGGTATAGAGTAAAAGGAATATCGCGGACACTAGCACCCAAATCACATAAACCATGATAACAATGATCTCCTATTTTAACTGAGACAACATGCATGCCAACAACGGGCTTATTCTTATCTTTAGTATCTGGTTTGGCAATTCTAGCAGCTTCATCATAGAAATAAATAACATGCCCATCGATATTATCGACCAAGAGATCTTTAATCATAGCAATACCAGGTTCCACTTTAATTTGTTCAGAGGGTCCGGGTGCTCTAATATTACTTTTGTTAACCACGGTTGAGACTTTAGCATGCTCCTTTATCCTAACTGGGAAATGTGTTTTTCAATATAAGTGGTAGGCACAACTGGGTCATCATTGTAAATGGTAATTTTATCTTTGACTATGACTGGCTCCTTAATCTTTTCTTTAATAGGGATATGATATTTAAACCACTTCTCCTTAGGGAGATCAACATGAGTAGCAAATGATTCACAAAAGGATGCTACTATCTCAGAGTCAAGTCCATACTTAGTGCTAAACTTGTGGAAAGCATCGGTATCCATAAAAGATTTAACACAATCAAACTCAAGCTTTATACATGACTCTTAAACTTCGTCAAGTTACCAATCTTCAGAGTTGTCGGGGGTTGGGTGCGACATATGCCAAAGGATGGCTTATCATGGTGGGAGCGAGTAGAACGTCACCGGTGCCTGGAAGCGGGATGATGCATAGACACGAACGCCGGTGCACTTTACCCAGGTTCGGGGCTCTCCTAGGAGATAACACCCCTAGTCCCGCTCTGCGGGGTCTCCACATGATCACTAAGGCACTAGTGAGTACAATGGTGTTCCTTGAGCTATATGCTAGAGGTAGAAGGAGGCAGGGCTAGCTCTCTTCTTCCTCTGGGTATGAGTCCAGTTCTAATAGGTTGGGAACCCTTTGCATGGGTGCCCTGGGGGGTTTATATAGTCCTACCCCCCAGGGGTACAATGGTAACTTGGCCGGGTGCAGGACCCGGCTGTCAGTGTCTCTGGTCGTTGGCTTCTTCGCCGGCAGCTGGGGCCCGCCGCCTGGTGGGCCCCTCCGACTGGTCTGGTACGGAGCCGAGATGCCGCTTCCGCCGCTGGCGGGTCTGGTTGGTGGCTGATCACTGTAGTCGTGATGCTAATGACGCATGCTTGGTCAGGGGAGTGGGGCTACAGTCCCGCCGCCTGGTGGGAGATCACTATAGCCACACCACTTCTTATCTGGTTAATGGTGCACGGGCCCCGAGGGAGGAATGGGCCGCCTGCCGGAAGCCGGCCTCCCTTAGGTCCGGCTGGTCTGGCCTCTGTCGTCTTCCAGGCTCTCACTGCCCGGTGGGGCCTGCCGCCTACAGGCCGTACCGACAGGCCGTCGTGGGAACAGGGCTCCACCTATCAGGAATGACATCAAGGGGGGAGTGGCAACAGTGCCGCGTCATGCGGAGATCTCCTCATGTATGGGGCACTATGGCCACGCCAAGCCCGGGACTCGGGGCTGAGGGACTACACTGTAGCCTCACCCTGTCTTGTCCTCTTGATGAGGGGCACAAATTCTAAGGGCGCCGGGCGGCCGCCTGCTAGAAGCTGGCCTCTACGGAGGCCGTCTTCTAGGAGTCGGCCCTCTTGGTGCCGTCTGCTGGTGCTCGGCCGTCTTCGGGCAGCCGACCGTTGAGCCAGCCGGCCACTGGAAGGCGGCGCTCCATTCTGGAGCCTCGTGGGGCGAAGCCGGCCCAACATCTTGAAAGGCTCAGGGACTCGGGTTAGGCTACCCATGGCCCATTACTCTGACAGTAGTCCCCGAAGCTGGTGAGGCGTCACGGTTGACAGGCCGTGAAGCCTCGGTAGTTTCCATCCTTTCTGCGCTCTGATTGAACGCTCGGTTCTCCTTGTGACGCGGCAGCTGCCAGAGTCAATTTGACAAGGCGGGCTCGTCCGCCGATTTTGAACATTTAGGCGGGAAGCAGATGGCGTGCCTGCTAAGCTTTCCTAGGCCTGCTGCCTGCCATGAGCACGCCACACGGGGCACGTCAACCTCACCAACCTGCCATCCCACGCTCCTGATGGGACACGACAGCAGGCTGGGCCCGCCACCACCGGGCCTCGTCACACGGGCGGATCCGCTGCGGCCGAGGCGGGCGGTTGCGATTCCCGTGGGAGTTACTGTGCAGTAACTCTGCATAGTAATTGGGGGGTTGTGGGGTCGTGGGCGCAGTTAATCCCATGATCCCATGTCCCGTCCCCTCGGCTTCGCAGCCCGAGGGCTATAAGTAGGGGAAGGCAGGGGAGCGGCGAAGCACGCGCGTCCTCCTCCCCACTCTTTCTTTTTCCTCTCTCTGCTGCTGCTGCTCCGTGATGCCGTAGTGCCGCCGCAGCTCGCCGTCGTCGAGCTTCTTCTCCCCACGCAGCCCCGCTCAGACGGCATGGCGCACGAGAAGGGAGGAGACTGGGACGGCTCGGTGGTGATCGAGGATCACCTCACCTTCCTCCGGGCCACGCGCCGGATGCCCAACGCGGCCTTCATCAAGGTGCGGGTGCTGCCGCGGGAGGAGATCTCGCCGGTGCCGTAGGGGGATGAGCGGGTCGTCTTCCGCTCGCATTTCCTCCGCGGCTTCGGCCTCCCGGTGAGCGGGTTCCTCCACTCATTCATGGAGTTTTGCCACATCCAGCCGCACCACTTGACGCCCAACACCGTGACGTTGCTGTCCGCCTTCGTCACGGCGTGCGAGGGCTACCTTGGCATCCTCCCCACCCTCGAGATGTGGGGAGCTTTCTTCTATGCCAAAATTGGCACCTCCGCCAAGGAGACGGCGGCCGAGTGCGGTGTCTTCGTCGCCGTGCGCCGGCTGTCGAAGAAGAACACCTTCCAGTCATCAAGCTGTCACAGTCGGTGAAACTGTGGCAGCAATTGTACTTTTACGTGGAGAACATCGACTCGGCGGTCGACTTCATCAACCTGCCGCTGTCGGTGTTCTGGGAACGGGGGTCCCCAGACTTGCCTGCCTGCGGCGTGGCTCAAAGGGGGCCCAGCACGGCCCATATTCATCAACACAAGCTCAAGACCCTCGCGAGGGGCCAAGCCTCGCGGGGCGGACGACAAGGAGCTTCTTCGGGCACGGCCTCGTCAGGTTAGCTCACGAGGAGGCGGAGAGTTCAAGGCGGGGTACCTCGCGAGGTGCCCATGACGCAAGCCATGACGACCAAGGGCGCCGGACGGGCGCCAGCCCGCGTAGTGTCCTTCTTTCCTCTTTGGTGCAAGGGGAGCAAGCGCAGGCGAGAGCATCAAGCAAAGGCATCCATTTCGGTGCAACAAGACCAAGACCAGTCCACCGGCAGGATGGAGGTCACCGTGGAGCCCAAGTCGGCATCACCACCAGAGCCTTTGACAGGCGAGGACCAACTTTAGTCAGGATAAGTGTACTAGATGTTCCCCTTCAAATTGGCCGATTGTTGGCGCCCTTCCCGCTCAATATTTGGGAAGAGGCTCAGGGCCTTCACCTATAAATAGGACTAGCCACCCACAGGGTAGAGAGATCGACATCTGGATAGGAAGCTGGAGATAAGATAGGCATCTAGAATCAACCCTTCCAAAGGGACAACACCACCACAAGAACAGACCCTCGCGAGGCTGTTCTTCCTTGTATTGTTCATCATCAGCCCAAGAGGCAATCCACCACGCCACACACTGGAGTAGGGTATTACACCACAATGGTGGCCTGAACCAGTATAAACCCTGTGTCTCTTGTGTTGTTCTTCTTGTAGCTTAGATCCTAGCGATTCAGCGAGGAACAGGTAGGTAGAAGGCGAAACCTCCGTGCGCACCCCAGTGTTCGAACCTCAAGGGTCTGCCGGAACCCTAAATCCGACAGCCGCCCTACGAGGCTGGCCCCCTTGTTGGGCCTCGGCCCAACTAGGGCTACAAGCCGAAACCCGTATCCACACCGTTCGGTCGTGCAAGTGAAAGGCAATAATGATGATATATGATGAAATGATTGAGATGAGGAAAAGCTGGTATGAACTCGACCTATCTTTTTTTGTAAATATGATTAGTTCATCATTCCTGATTCATCCTATTGTGAATGAAACATGTTTGCAATGACAATTAGATTTTGTAGTTACTCATGCCATGCTAAATTAGCTAGGAGTTTATAATGGTTTACCTTGCGTGCCAACATGCTACTGAAATGCTTGTGATGTAGTATGATAGGATGGTATCCTCCTTTGAATGATTCCAGTAGCTTGACTTGGCACACGTTCACGCATTTAGTTGAAACAAAATCAACATAGCCTCCACGATATTTATGTCCATGGTGATTTATATCCTACTCATGCTTGCACTCGGTGTTGGTTAACCTTAATGCATGTTTATGACTGTTGTCGCTCTCTAGTTGGTCGCTCCCCAGTCTTTTTCTAGCCTTCACTTGTACTAAGCGGGAATACTGCTTGTGCATCCACTTCCATAAACTCAAAGTTGTTCCATATGAGTCCACCATACCTACCTATTTGTGGTATTTACCTACCATTCCAAGTAAAGTTGCATGTGCCAAACTCTAAACCTTCAAATGAAATTTTGTTTTGTATGCTCGAATCGCTCATGTAGCAACTAGGATTGTCTATATCTTCCATGTTAGGTGGGTTATTCTCACGATGAGTGGACTCCGCTCATCATTCACGAGAAAATGGCTAGTAATCGGGATGCCCAGTCCCATGCTCAAATCAAATCAAAATATAATTGCAAACATAACTCCCCCAGGATTGTTGTTAGTTGGATGGTACCCGTGGTTTCAGACCAGCCATGGAGTGTGCTTGTTGGTGGTGGGGGAGTATAACCTTTACCATTTTGTTTGGGAACCGCCTATAATGTATGTAGTATTGAAGGTACCGAGATATCTTGGCTGTTATGTTGACAATGAAAGCATACCGCTCAAAATATTATTTATATCTATTTCAAAAACCCGAGCTCTGGCACCTCTGCAAATCCCTGCTTCCCTATGTGAAGGGCATATCTATTTACTTTTATTGTTGAGTCATCATCCTCTTATAAATGGCACCAGTTAGAGAGCACCACTGTCATGTATATGCATTATTATTAATTGATATTGAGTATGACTATGACTAGATCTCTTTTGCCATAAATCACAATCTCTAGTCAGTCCTTGATCTTCATGGGTGCTCTGCATTTATCTTTTGCGGTCTCAGAAAGGGCTAGCGAGATACCATCTTGTTATATCGTATCATGATTGTTTTGAGAAAGTGTTGAGATCCAAGATTTATTATTATTACTCGCTAGTTGATTATGACATTGATATGAGTAAATGTGAGACCTAAATGTTATGGTGAATATGATTAGTTCATAATATTTGCTAAAAACTTGAATGCTGGCTTTACATATTTGCAACAACAAGATCAAACAGAGTTTGTAAAAGTTTTTCTTTATCACTTTCAGTTTGTGAACTGAATTTCCTGAGGAGAAGCAATGGGTTAAGCTTGGGGGAGTTGATACGACTCCATCGTATCTACTTTTCTAAACTCCTTTGCCCTTGTTTTGGACTCTAATTTGCATGATTTGAATGGAACTAACCCGGACTGACGTTGTTTTTAGTAGAATTGCCATGGTGTTATTTTTGTGCAGAAATAAAAGGTCTCGGAATGACCTGAAACTTCACGGAGATTATTTTTGGAATAAATAAAAAATATTGGCGAAAAAAATCTACCAAAGGGGACCCACACCCTGTCCACAAGGGTGGATGGCGCACCCACCCCCCTGGGGTGCCCCCTCTGGTCTTGTGGGTCCCACGAAGATCCACCGACCTCAACCCCAACTCCATATATTCACGTTTGGGGAGAAAACAAAACAGAGAGAAGGATTCATCGCGTTTTACCTTACAAAGCCGTCGGCACCTCCTGTTCTTCCTTGGGAGGGCAGATCTGGAGTCCGTTCGGGGCTCCGAAGAGGGGAAATCATCGCCATCGTCATCATCAACCATCCTCCATCACCAATTTCATGATGCCCACCGCCATGTGTGAGTAATTCCATCGTAGGCTTGCTGGACAGTGATGGGTTGGATGAGATTTACCATGTAATCGAGTTAGTTTTGTTAGGGTTTGATCCCTAGTATCCACTATGTTCTAAGATTGATGTTTGTATGACTCTGTTATGCTTAATGCTTGTCACTAGGGCCCAAGTGCCATGATTTCAGATCTGAACCTATTATATTTTCATGAATATGTGTGAGTTCTTGATTCGATCTTGCGAGTTATAGTCACCTACTACATGTTATGATCCGACAACCCGGGAGTGACAATAGTCGGGACACTTCCCGGTGATGACCGTAGTTTGAGGAGTTCATGTATTCACTAAGTGCTAATGCTTTGGTCTGGTACTCTATTAAAAGGAGTCCTTAATATCCCTTAGTTTCCAATAGGAACCCGCTACCACGGGAGGGTAGGACAAAAGATGTCATGCGAGTTCTTTTCCATAAGCATGTATGACTATATTCGGAATACATGCCTATATTATATTGATGAATTGGAGCTAGTTCTGTGTCACCCTATGCTATAACTGTTGCATGATGAATGCCATCCATATCCATCATTATTCCATTGCCTACGAGCTCGTTTCATATTGATTTTTGCTTCCTTACTTTTTCGTTGCCACTATTATGATTGCTACAAAACTGCTATTGTTACTTTTGCCACCGTTACCGTTACTTCCATACTACTTTGCTACTAAATAATTTGCTACAGATATCAAGTCTTTCATGTGTGGTTAAATTGAAAACTCCGCTGCTAATACTTGAGAATATCCTTTGGCTCCCCTTGTGTCGAATCAATAAATTTGGGTTGAATACTCTACCCTCGAAAACTATTGCGATCCCCTATACTTTTTTGACAGTGAACAACAGTGGGAGAGGCTCCCACTGACTTTTGTATTACTCACAGGGATACAATTACATGTTTTCTACAATGGGTTTTCAGCCCCCCCGGCCATATAAACTAGTACTAGCACTTGTGACCTAAGTTTACAATGTAATCAGATAGGAAAGGATGAACTTCCTCTCTACAATTATGGATCACCAGCTCCAAAAGATGCTTGAATCTAGCCAGCCATGCCCTGAAGGAATGCTGGACCGCTCTGAAGTGCTGGTTGTTTCTCTCCATCCACAAACTCCAAGCAGCAAGCAGAAAGATATCCATGAAAAGAGCCTGCCTCCAGCGCTCCCTACCTCCATGTAGCCAGGCTAATCTGCTCCCCCCCACCGGCCAAGACATTCCAACTCTACTCCAGCACTATTGGCTGAAAGGGCATGAAAAGAACATGTGCTCCACTGTTTCCTCCGGGGGGTTTTGGCAAAGCATGCAGGTGTAGGTGTCATCAGTGACAACAAAGTGCCTACGTTTTAACATGTTTCTGGTATTCAGACGATCCACAAGAAGCAGCCACCCGAACAGTTTGAACTTGATCGGGCTCTTGGCCTTCCAGAGCCAACCAAACGCATCATCAGCCACGATCTGTTTGAAACAGTGATCATAGTACTTCTTGGATGAAAAATGCCCGAGCGTGCATTCCCAAACATCACAACGGCCAACAGCTATACTGACATGCGCCGATCCCTGCTGGATCACTCTGATCTGCTCCCTGGCCCGGACCGAAAGTGGCAGGCTAAAGATCATGGCTGGGTCAGTTGAAGTGAGCACCTTGGCAATTGAGTCATCCTCATTCAAGCAGAAGGAGAAAGCCCGCGGATACATGTCCATTAGTGTAGCGTTATCTCCATCAAACCAGGCATCTTTCCAAAACAGAGAGCTAGAACCATCCCCCGGGACGACCCTGGTGATTCCCCGAAAGATCCCGCTGAGTTGCATCACGTCCTTCCACCAGAACGAGCCCACCGCATCTGCTGTATGCGGCACCTTGTTTCTGTAATATGCATACCAAACCAGCTCAACCCAGGGTACACCATCCCGGTTGTAGAATTTGAAAAGATGTTTTAGGAGGAGGGCAACATTCTGTGTTTTGATATTTATAATACCAAGGCCTCCACAACGCTTTGGGCGACAGACAAGCTCCAGGTTGCAAGAGAGTTGTTTTTGACTCCATCTTTAGAGTTTTTTGCCCAGAGGCAATATCTTCTCAGTTTGTCCAAGTGCTCGATCACTTTGGGGTGCAGCTTGATAGTGCACATGGCATATATCAGCATCGAAGTCACAACCGAATTGACCAAGGTTAGCTTGGCCCCGGATGACATCAGCGATAAGGCAGTGGACGTTTTCCTCTCAATCGCGTGCACCAACGGCATGAGGTCAAGAACACTTGGCCTTGTCGTCCCCATAGGGAGGCCAAGATAGGTGAAAGGCAGGGAACCAACGGAGCAGCCAAACACCCTAGCCAAATCACAAGCATGCTGATGATCAATGTTAATGGGTATAAGCATTGATTTATGGAAATTGATCTTCAACCCAACGGAAGCCACATAGTCCTCCAAGATTGATTTCATACGGGCAGCCTGTTGAGGACAAACCTGCATCACCAAAATCGTGTCATCCGCGTATTGGACCACAGGGAAATCACCCGCACTATCGCGAGGGAGTGGAAGATCAACCAAACCACGAACAAAAGCATCATTGATTGCAGCTTGGAGGAGGTCAGCAGCAAGGACAAAAATCAGTGGCGAGAGAGGATCACCCTGCCGTACGCCACATTTACAGTTGAATTTTCGACCAGGAACTCCATTAAGGAGGACAGAGGAAACCCCCGAGCCGAAGATTGATTCCATCCAGCCGAGCCATTTTTCATCAAAACCCATGTGCTTCATGATCTCTAACATTGGGGCGTGCTCGATCGTATCAAACGCCTTAGCAAAGTCTAGCTTTAGCAAGATTATCTCCCGCGCCAAGGTATGGCATTGGTGAATGTATTCAAACGACCACGCCAGGCAGTCCTGAATAGTCTTCCCCTTAATGAAACCATATTGGTTTTTGTGGATGATTTTAAGGATGACTTTCTGCAGCCTGTTAGCCAAGATCTTTGTAATGATTTTAAGACAACAATTCAAAAGGGTAATTGGTCTATAATCATTGGCAGTTTCCGGGGAAGAGATCTTGGGGATTAGGGTGATGTAGCCCTCACTGATGCTGGTGATATCTAATCCTCCAGCATGAAAAGCATGGCAATGATCATAAAAATCCGACTTGATGATCCGCCAGCAACTCTTGAGAAAACAGCCGTTGAACCCATCAGGGCCAGGGGCTCTGTCATTTGGCATTTCCTTAATAACAGCGTCAATTTCTTCATTAGAGAACGGTGCTGACAGTTGATCTAGCCCATCAATCCGACGAATGATTCTAGATAGATCAAAACACATGCTAGTGGGTTTAGAAGAACCCAAACGTTCTTTATAGGTTTTGAAAAGCACCCCCTCCTTGCCAACATGATCATGGATCTCCACAGCATCATCTCTAAGCACGACAATAGCATTGTGCCTGTATCTCTACGTGGCCAGAGACTGAAAGAGCTTGGTGTTCTCATCAGCAAACCTGAAGTATCTGACCGTACATCTTTTCCTCCAATAATCATTCTGATACTTGAGCAGAGTCTGAATATGAGATTTCAAAATCTTACTGAAGTTTGACTCATGGATGTACAAAGGTCTTTTATCTTCAAGGTTATCCATCATGGCCAGAGTCTCATTACTGTTTTGGATCATAGTTTTAAGCTTAGAGACACCCCTGCTCCATCTCTTGAGATCATATCTTAGTGTTTTAAGCTTTTTACAGATGGGAGAGGCAACATTCGGGGCATAGCAAGGTTTAGACCAGGAGGTAGTGACGACATCATTAAACCCTTCAAGATTAATCCAAAAATTCTCAAAGCGGAAAAGTTTGGACATGGGAATATTAGACTCAATTGTAACCACACACGGGATATGATCAGACACCGGTTTCCCCAGGGGCAAAACCATCGTGTTTGGAAAAGAGGTAGTCCAAGAGGAGGACGAAAAAAACCAATCGAGCTGTTCCAGCAGGGGGTCATCCTGCATATTGCTCCAAGTATATGCTCTGCCCTTAACCGGCAGCTCCATCAGAGATTGTACTTGAATAATTTCATTGAATAACAACATGTCTGCAGTGTCGCCCTCAGGTTTGTTTCTGTTGCTTGTGGATCGAATAAAGTTAAAATCCCCTAAAATCAACCAATTCTCATCATCAGGAATATTCAGGTCAAAAAGCTAGTTAGTGAAGTCCACCCGACGCTGACCAGAACAGGCACCATAGACATTGACCAGTTTCCAAGAATCATTGGATTGAGTAGCAACAAAAGAGATACCACAGCAAAAGAGTTCACATACCAAGGCGTGCCCACAAACACAGAACTGTTCCAAATAATAACAAGACCACCCGAGGCCCCTACTGACGGTGTAAACACAAATTTATTGAAATGCTTGGGGCAGAAAGTTTTAATAAACGCAAGATCAAAAGATTCACGCTTAGTTTCTTAGATACATAGCACAAAACAACCGCTAGTATCAATAGCATTCCTAATAGCCAAAAGTTTAGCATCAGAGTTGATGCCTCTTATATTCCATGACAGCACATTCCACGATTTATTCATAAGCAGGATAGAAATCAGTCGCCTGCTCCAGCAGACGAGTGTTGATCATCCAACAACTTCTCGGGGGAGAGAGCATCCTTTGCTATCCCACAACGGCTCCCCATCTGCTGAAGATCTTCAATCGACATTGGAGGGGGGAAACCATCAGACGTAGCCTGCACAGGAGCAGCAGCCAAAGAAACATCAGTGATAAAGGAAGCCTCACGTGGCTTCACACGCGACTTGGGGCGCTTACTGTCCGAGACATGGTTTATCTTGAAACCATCATACTTGTTGGAGAGATTGCTTCTTCAGATCGCGGTGGTGTCCAGTGGCATTAAAACATTGCGGGGCCGAGGAACATTAAACAGAGACGAAGATGCAATCACCTGGAGAGCACTAGAGCCTGACAGGGGCACTGACTGTAACGCAACATCTTTAGTGACCAGCTGTGGGATCGCCTTGAGACCAGGAGAGTGAGCAGCCATCTCCCAGTCAGCATCAAGCAGTTCAACCCTGGGGCTCACCATCTGGTGCAGCATAGCCGAAGGAATAATGGCAGCACCCAAACAGAAAGCTGAACTGAAGACTGCAGACAAAACATCAAATTCAGGAACCATGTTTTCAAGCCAGGCAGCAGCAGCAATATTCAGTTGTAACTGCATAAATTTGAAAGGGTTGAGGGGCAACATAACATCCTTGGATCGCTGAAAGGTGATAGTGGGCGTATATATACGTTTGAGCATCGATCCCATCCAAAGCAGCGACTCATAATCCACAGCAACAAGGAAGCTAACCGAGTCCCCTCCAGCTCTGACAAAAGCAAGTCTGGCAGCAGGATCTCCCTGCACAAAACCATCAGCCAGTGCATCCACCATCTGAAACTCAGAGTCAGAGGCCCACACATCAGACAAGTTGTCCTGAATATTGTGCTCCGGGTCCACACCATCCATCAGAGAAGGCCCGTCATACTGAAAGAAAGTTCTGAAGCTGAATCCTGTGTATGGCGGCGAAACCACAGGACAGACGCCCCAACCATTTTCCTGAATGTTCTCCCGAGCTTTCGGGGCATTCCATGCCTCATGATTCAGAGCAGCTTGCGCAGTCATCTCATCGATTCGTGCCTGCTGCATGAGTGTGTAGTAAGGAAGCTCATATGGGTGGGGTGATGCATTCAGCAGAGGAGGAACATCTTCATTACCAACCAAGTTTGGGATGGTGTTTCTACCATTCAGAACATAGACAGGCACAGACCAAGAGCGAGCAAGCCCTGGCAGCAAACCAACCCTGGTAACCAGAAGGCTGTGTGGCACTTCTGCAACATCTTTGATATGACACTTAACAAGAACGCGAGCTTTGTTGTGTCCCGGTCATGGCCAGACAAGCAATTTACCAAAATTTGAGACAGCCTTATGAATATGATGTTCAGTCTGATAATCCATTGGAAAGGCAAGAAACATGACCCAAACTTCATATTCAAAAGCATGCATGCGCATATTGAGACCTTCATCATGAGGGGTTAGAGAAAAAGTGGAATCCTCCATCAGGGCGTGAGTACCCACTCTAATGGCAGCATCTCTACTTTCCATGTCCGCAAAAACCACACATCCAATGCCCAACGGATAGATAAAATCATCTACCAAATCAAACTCTAAATAGCCCATAATAATGCGACAGACCTCAGCTAGCCAAAACTCCTTTTGATGATCTGGGACTGGAGGATGGACTAAAACAATAGCATACCTATCATGGTTGAGTGGCGGATCATCCACCACCATGACATGGCGCTGGACTCGATGAGCAGGGCCGCGGTCGAAGGTCGATCCCTCTGGAGCGAAGGCAAACGGGCGCACCGGGAAGTTCGCCATAGCTTGAGAAGCCGGAGGTTGGGTCTCCGCCTGGAGAGAGATAGTCGGAGGAGGACCAAGGGGTTCCGAGAGCGGGGGCGATGGTGGCGTGGGTGGTGAGCTCGAGGAAGACGTCGACTCACCCGATTGGGGTTTTTGGCAGGCGTACTTGACTACACCCTGACCAGGGAGGCATAGCGTTAAGCAATGGGGGTTAGCCACGTTCGAGGAGCATGGGATTTTCTGTTTCTGTTTCCAAATCCAGCGTGCACGCGTATCCCTAACAGCACGGGACATACCAACAGCCATAGAATTACCAACCACAGGCTCATCCGCTTCACCCCGAGGCAAGATCCTCTCAGATTTTGTTACTTGTGGTGATTTTTGTGTCCAGGCCCAATGTGGTAAAAATTTGCAAGACTTGGGCTTGCGGGCCACATGGCCTAGGCGGTGGCAATAGGAACATTGACGGAGCCCAAGACAGAGTCGAGTCATATGGTCCGTAGCAGAGCAAGCAATGTACAGATAACCTTAGGGATCCGGGCCCACCTTGCATGGCACATGCTCATGGGTGTTTCTACGTGAAGCTAAACAAGAGCAATCTCCAGAAACATCTCCACAGCATTAGCAAAAGTACCCAGTGCAAGAATCTGTGACATGACCGAGCCGATCACATAAAGAACAATGTTTAAGCCGTTTGTAAATAGTCTTTGGTAGGGAAAGATGAAACTTGCACCATAAGCTTGACACTTTCATTATCATAGCCGGCCTGCCAGCCATCCAAGATGGAAATAAGAGTATCATCCGGGATTGAATCCCATGATCCAGTATTGAACAATCCACCACGAAAAGATGGCAACTTGGCCGAGATATTTGAGGAGACATGTAGAGATATGCATCCAATCCGAAAGACATCCGTAGAAACCGGAGCCAAAAAACTACCAAAATGGATCTTAGCTGCAGTGTCGCCGGAATGTAAGTCCGTCGGCGGTGGAATCAAACCCAAATTCTGAAAAGCAGGCAGAGATGCACGATCCATAGGCACATTAAGCTGTGAAGATAACCATTTGGATTTGATAGCCGGACCCGGAGCAGAGGCCAAACCAGTCATCTCAGAGTCCGCATGCCATCAGTGCGACCAATGGTGAGAAACCGTACCCCGGTGAAGATGAAAATGACATATAAAATCCGGCCAAATATGATCATGTAAGCCAAAGATGAAATGACCCACACGATTTGAAGCCACTGAGAAACGAAAGTGACAATCCCCCAAACGTAAGACCTTGAAACCATCACAGAGCCCGCAAATACATGACTGGAGAGCCAAACCAACCGAGTCCTCCGAGAGGGGAAAAGAGGCCGAGGAGAAGGAGACTTCAAGAAAGAATTCCTTGGAGCCGGAGTTGGGGACGAAGTGGACCGTAGATCCAAATCGTGCACGCACCTGTGCCTCGACCTTAAGGCCCGGGGAGAAGTCCCAATGGAGGAGGCCATCCATTGGGGTCGCCGGAGGGAGATCGTAGGGTTAAACCCTAGAATCACCATGGGAGTCGCCAGAGGGGTGGAGGGTGGAGGGAGTCGCTATGAACCGTGATCCCCTATACTTGTGGGTTATCAATGGGGCCGCGGTGTCTTCGGACCGGCTATCTAGACAGGCTCTATGACGGAGGCCCTCCCTGGCCTCCGATGCATCCAACTTCTTGCCCTTCTTGTCGGGCGCCTTGTAAGGCACCACAACCAATAGGTTCTCTAGCTGTTCGGATTGGGGACCTTCTGGCAGCGGCGCTGGGCCGTCGATCTTCTCGGCATTGTCAAGCCAGCCCTGCAAAATCCACATCAAGAGGTTTGGATCAAATCGCACGGTGCGAATATTCAAACTCATAATAGGACAAGTGTGGTTCACCTTCTTTGGACGGTTCGCAGAGTCGAGGCCGATGTCCTCCTCCTCGACCGGCCACTCCTTCCGCGGCTTGAATAGCAGACCCCACACTTTCTTATGTGTCATGCCGAAGAGATCTTGCACGGTGGCCGGATCTTCAGGATCATTCTCCCACATTGGCTTGTCCCTCTCCTAACAAGGGAGGAGTCGATGCTTGAGCATGATATGGATCACGTTAACCAGCTTAACGTCGGCCCCCATTATGCTGACAACACGCTTCTGCAACGCCTTCAAATCATCAGCGGACCCCTAGTCCGGGCTCTTGGTCCATGAGGCCAGCTTGGTAGGGGGTCCGGATCTGAATGCCGGAGCCACCATCCAGCCGGCTCCCCTTGGTTCAGTGATGTAGAACCACTCCTTTTGCCACACATTAACGGTGTGATGAACTTGCCCTTCGGCCATGGGACCCGAGTTAGTTTGCGACCATGCGCTGGTACGCGTTGGTGCTATACAAACAGTTTTAAACCCCTTTCCACGACGGCATTTGGAACCATCGCCAAGTGAGTGTGGGCGATAGGGGGTCCTTCCCACATGACCCAGAAATCATCGGGGATAGGCCCTCCTGGGACACCAAATGAGTTCGTGTGCGATCGGGTGACCCATGGAAACCCAATCATTTTTGTAGGTATGTACATCCCACATGGTGAATCCCAGAAAAATATTTCCGTAGGTATGTATATCACACACAGTCAATCCAAGGAATATGTTTCCGTTCTTATGTACATCCCACACAGTCAATCCAGGGAAAACATTTCCGTTCGTATGTGCATCACACACATGTTTATGTATAGGCTCGTGTGTGATATGTGTAACTATCACTCATGCTCTGCCTTGGTTAACAGTTTGCTTCTATCAACTACATTACACACAATTTGCTGAAGAAAAATGTCTGGCATTGGGCTATCCATCACAAGCGCTTTTACTTCTAGAACCGTTTGCAAAGTTCCATGACCCGTTTTGAAGATTTATTAGTTTACAATTAATAATTCCAGTATTACGGAAATTCACATTTCATACCGAACAGCGGTTTGCCAATTTCATATCAGGCACATAGATATATTTTAACATCACAGTACGATAGCTACCGGGAAACAACACAATACAACATATAGATAGTTCAACTTCATAAGAACAATATTAGACCTATATATTCATTTCCCTAATCGAGATCATCCAGGCTCGCCTTATCCACCTCTGCTTTCAGTTCAATAAGAACCTGTTTTGCACTGGCCAACTGGGAAAGTGCCTCCTCCTTCGCCAACACAATCTTAGCAAAGTCTGACTTAAAAAATCTTAGCTCCTTCTCCACCTTCCTCTTTTTATCCCGCATCTTCAAATATTCTCCAGCGTTGACAACACTATCTCTAAACCTACCTCTATTCTCTTCCTGATACATGCTCCAGAGCTTTGCTAGGCACATCTTCAAAGAATGTGGCCACTCTTGATCAACCCACTCCAAGTAAGAACACTTCTGTTCATCCTATAATATTTAAAACTAGATCAGTAACAATTGTAGGGAAAATGGTTTATAGCAACATAGAAAATCACCAATACTTATTTTGAAAAACTGAAGAAACAGTTTAATTATGACATATCTTCTCAAAAAGATCAATGTGCAAATGAATTAACTGCTACTGACACAACAACCAAATTCTGAAACATCAGAAGCTATAATTAACTACAACAACGCTACAAGTTCCTACTCGTGTACTATAAATAACAAATTGAACATTTTAAGAGGAAGGTAAATATAACTGCAACAGCATACCGACAGTGTTTGGATGATAGCAAATTGATACTAATAGGTGTGTACATGCACAAATTTAGTAACCATAGAACTCATAGCGTTAAGGCGTCCACTATGTATGCCCAAACCGGTGTAAAGACAACTGTTTCTACATCTTGCACCGGTGCCCTACACTGGCAAGCCGATGCAGCGGAAAAAAATCAGGGACCCGAACTCTAGAGCACCTAGTTGCTCCGACGCCCAGTTCCTTCGTGCCATAAAGATTTAGTATTTTACTGCTTGGCTTCTCGGATGTCTAGACAAGTTGGTTCCACAAACTGTTGAAGCGGTGCCAAATAATTTTCTAATGGCACCGCTGATGACATGGCAACATTCTTAGATACTAGGTACGAACTGTGACACTGTCTTAGGATGCGTTTGGTTGAAGGTGTGGTATGAATGGGTTGGGACCATGACATTGTCTGAATCACATCTAACAAATGATTTGTAACAACGAAAGAGGGTCTAACCTTCTCTGCACATGCCCGAAACTTCCTCCCACTGTCCACAGATTCAAACGCAACTAGCTTCACGCATGGAGATTGATGGTGACAACGAGCAGAAAAATCTTCAGCCACTCCGCTCGATTCATTGCAACTGATGGTCCTAGGGAACTACAAGAGGAAGAAATGACTCAAATCGACCGCGGGTAAAGATCCTTCATTCAAAGTCATAGCCCGAGAGAGAGAAGAGAGGCATACCCAGGTGGTGAATGAGTCATCATCGGAGGAGGAGGAACCACTGGAGAGGTCTTTGAAGAAGACCATGGCGACCCCGGCGGTAGGATGCAAGACGGCGAGAGCCAGGAAGCAAGCAAGGAAGCACGTATAGCTTAGGAAGGAAGAATGGGGGAAACAGGGGAAATGTGACTTGTGGCCGGGGAGAAAAGGGGATGGGGAGGGGGGGTAGATATTTCGGCAGTAGGCCAAAAATTTAGAAATGTGGAGGGAACCTTTGTGCGCGGTGCCGCCGGACACCATTCACTTTGAACAATAGTGTGCATCGCAAATGATTCTTCTGCTTAACGCGCATGGGATGAGTTTGATAATTGAAATTTTTGTGGAAATTTCCCCGCGTACGTCATTGCATAATTTAACATCGCTTGCTAATTTGGGCACACAAAAGAGCATACATCACACATACCAGACTTACTGAATCAAGCAATTTTAGTAATTAAACAGAGATAGTTCACCTAAAAATTGCTCTAACAAAAGACCAGAATTAAAAACAAAGCCTAAGTACGAATAAATTTTAACAAATCCGCCGCCGCGCCGGCCTCTGCATCGCTGGTGGGAGATGAGATGTTAATGACTTGTCCTGGCGACACGCCGCCGTTGGTGGACTCCGCGTCCCCCCTGCTGAAGTCGACCGCGTCCTCGTCCTCGTCCTCGGTGCCGCCCTCAAGGTTGTAGTACTCGTAGTACTGGCTATGCCCGAGATCGAGTTGGTACTCCACCACCGATTCTTCGACGGACAGACTCTTCTCTACCTTGACCTGGGCCACGCGCAACTTCTCCTCCCGGCGCTCCTCGATCTCCGCCACCTCCTGCATCTCCAGCTCCCGCTCAACGACCTCATGAGGAAGCATGTGCTCCATGGCCATCGCCGCCTTTTCAGACATGGGTTGCATGCTGGATTCCGAGGTGGCCAGGAATATCTTGGTGTGGATGGCCTCGACCCGGGCCAGGGCGACATCGGCGGCACGGACGATAGCTCGAGCGCTCTTGGCATTTGCATCCGTCGTCATAGCAGCAGCTGCAGTTGTCTCGTCTGCTGCAGCTGCCGCAGATGCCCTCTTGGTAGAAGCGGCCGCACTCAATGCGGATGTGGCGACACTCTCGGTGTAGGCGGCCACGCTCTCGGCACAGGCGACGGCACTCGGGGGGGGGGGGATACGGCCATCGTACGGGCCTTTGATACGTCTCCATCGTATCTATAATTTTTGATTGTTCCATGCCAATATTCTACAACTTTCATATAATTTTGGCAACTTTTTTTACTATTTTTTGGGACTAACATATTGATCCAGTGCCCAGTGCTAGTTCCTGTTTGTTGCATGTTTTATGTCTTGCAGAAACCCCATATCAAACGGAATCCAAATGGGATAAAAATGGATGGAGAATATTTGGGAAATATGGGAGGAAGAATCAACGCGAGATGGTGCCCGAGGTGGCCACGAGGCAGGGGGCGCGCCTGCCTACCCTGGGCGCACCCTTGACCCCCGTGGGCCCCTCGTAAGGCGATTGCTGCTCTTCTTTGGCCGCAAGAAAGCTAATTTTTGGAAAAATATCTGGGCGAAGGTTTCAATCCAATCGGAGTTACGGATCTCTGGATATAAAAGAAACGGTGCCAGGGCAAAATCTGAGAACGCAGAAACAGAGAGAGACAGAGAGACAGATGCAATCTCGGAGGGGCTCTCGCCCCTCCCACGCCATGGGAGCCAAGGACCAGAGGTGGAACCCTTCTCTCATCTAGGGAGAAGGTCAAGGAAGAAGAAGAAGAAGAAGGGGGGCTCTCCCCCCCTTGCTTCCGGTGGCGCCGGAACACCGCCGGGGGCCATCATCATCAGCGGGATCTACACCAACACCTCCGCCATCTTCACCAACATCTCCATCACCTTCCCCCATCTATATTCAGCGGTCCACTCTCCCGCAACCCGTTGTACCCTCTACTTGAACATGGTGCTTTATGCTTCATATTATTATCCAATGATGTGTAGCCATTCTATGATGTCTGAGTAGATTTTCCTTGTCCTATCGGTGGTTGATGAATTGCTATGATTGGTTTAATTTGCTTGTGGTTATGTTGTTGTCCTATTATGCCCTCCGTGGCGCGCAAGCGTGAGGGATTCCCAATGTAGGGTGTTGCAATACGTTCATGATTCGCTTATAGTGGGTTTCTAGAGTGACAGAAGCTTAAACCCGAGTAAGGGGATTGTTGCGTATGGGATAAAGGGGACTTGATGCTTTAATGCTATGGTTGTGTTTTACCTTAATGATCTTTAGTAGTTGCAGATGCTTGCTAGAGTTCCAATCATAAGTGCATATGATCCAAGAAGAGAAAGTATGTTAGCTTATGCATCTCCCACATAAAACTTGCTATCGGTCTAGTAACATAGTCAATTGCTTATGGACAATTTCACAACTCCTACCACCACTTTTCAACACTCACTATATTTAATTTATTGCTTCTTTATCTAAACATCCCCTAGTTTAGATTTACGTGCTCTTTATTATCTTGCAAACCTATCCAACAGTACCTACAAAGTACTTCTAGTTTCATACTTGTTCTAGGTAAAGCGAACGTCAAGCGTGCGCAGAGTTGTATCGGTGGTCGATAGAACTTGAGGGAATATTTGTTCTACCTTTAGCTCCTCGTTGGGTTCGACACTCTTACTTATCAAAAGAGGCTACAATTGATCCCCTATACTCGTGGGTTATCAAGACCTTTTTCTGGCGCCGTTGCCGGGGAGTCATAGCGTGGGGTGAATATTCTTGTGTGTGCTTGTTTGCTTTATCACTAAGTAATTTTTATTTGCTGTTCTAACTTGTTTTCTATCTTTAGTTATGGATATGGAACACGAAATACCAAAAAAATCAGGTGTACTTGCTACTCATGGAGATGGGGAACCTCCTAAAACCCTCGATGCTCGTTATGTGAAAGAAATTATGTACTACTTCGATAATCCTGAGAAAACCCTATTCAATTATGTTATGGGAGACATGTTGGATCAACGTGAATACTTTAGGGATTATCGCTTGACACAAAAAGGGAAACTATTATGGGATCAAATTTATATGTTGTATTTGTATGCTAGGCAACTATGCTTGAGATATGATTATACTTGTTGCTCTAGGATGAAGGCTCCACACCTCCCCTTTTCATGCAAATTTAATGATGATAAAACCTTGGCTTCTTATGCTAATGGTATCTATGATTACTATGATGTGGAAGAAATAGAAGAATTCGTTGCTTTTATGGGTGCTTATGAGATTGGATCTATGTTTAAAGAGTTTGAAGATTTTGATGATTCAGTTTATAGACCTGAAAATTTTGCTATCCTTAAATATTGCTATGAGAATTATGAATTCAATTCCAATATTGATGCAATTATTGCGAAAGTCTTGGCTGTCCAAGAAGAGACTAATATTTTGCAGGAGTCTATGGAAGAAGAAATTGATGAAACTGTGATCTCATTGGATGAAAAATATGATGAGGACAGCGAAGAACAAAAGGAGGAAGAGCAGATTAGCTACCCATGCCCACCTTCTAATGAGAGTAACTCTTCAACTCATACATTGTTTAATTCCCCTTCGTTCTTACCAAAGGATGATTGCTATGCTGATTTCTATGATGATTGCTATGATGATTGTTATGATCCCATTGATTCTCTTGAAATGTCCCTTTTTGATGATGCTTGCTATGCTTGTGGCCAAGATGCCAATATGAATTATGCTTATGGAGATGAACTTGCTATAGTTCCTTATATTAAACATGAAATTGTTGTTATTGCACCCACACATGATAGTCTTATTATCTTTTTGAATTCTCCCGACTACACTATATCGGAGAAGTTTGTGCTTATTAAGGATTATATTGATGGGTTGCCTTTTACTACTACACATGATAATTTTGATAGATATAATATGCATGTGCTTGCTGCTCCTACTTGCAATTATTATGAGAGAGGAACTATATCTCCACCTCTCTATGTTTCCAATATGATAAAATTGCAAGAAACTGTTTATACTATGCATTGGCCTTTACTATGTGTGCATGATTTGTTCTTTTATGACATGCCGATGCATAGAAGAGAGTTAGACTTCGTTGTTGCATGATATATGTTACTTTGTGTTCAATACTAATTTACAAATCATTGTTAATTAAAATTGACTTTGATATACCTTGGGGTCCGGGTGGATCCATTACTTGAGCACTTTATGCTTAGCTTAATGGCTTTAAAGAAAGCGCTGCCAGGGAGACAACCCGGAAGTTTTAGAGAGTCATTTATTTCTGTTGACTGCTTTCATTTAGTTTAAAAACAAAAAATAAATAAAGAGGGGAACCCAAAACTTTTCAAAAAGGAAAGTGAAAGTGAGAGAGACAAGCATTGTTGAAGTGGGAGAGCTCCTTGAACTTCGTTCATGCTCACGGAAACTTTGTGAATCTCAATTACAGAAACTTTTCAACATCCACTTGTACAATTCCATTGTATTATAAAAATAATGTGCCAAGTTTTGCCTTTAGGATGTTTACAATGCTTTTTGGTTTGTATGGTGCAGGACAAAAACTTTGGCTGTAGTGCGCGATTTTATATTTTTAACTGGAACGTCAAACAGTTCTGATTCTTTTTGCACTGTCTTGCTGTAAAAATGTTTATTTTTCCTAATTTTGGTAGATTTTTGTGGGTACCAGAAGTATGGTGAATGTTCAGATTGCTACAGACTGTTCTATTTTTGACAGATTCTGTTTTTGATGCATAGTTTGCTTGTTTTGATGAAACTATAAATTTCTATCAGTGGATTAAGCCATGGAAAAGCTATATTACAGTAGACACAATGCAAAAACAAAATATGAATTGGTTTGCAACAGTACTTAGAGTAGTTATTTGCTTTATTATACTAACGGATCTTACCGAGTTTTCTGTTGAAATTTTGTGTGGATGAAGTGTTTGATCGAGGAGGTCCCGATATGAGGAAAAGGAAGAGAGGCAAGAGCTCAAGCTTGGGGATGCCCAAGGCACCCAAGTAAATATTCAAGGAGACTCAAGCGTCTAAGCTTGGGGATGCCCTGGAAGGCATCCCCACTTTCTTCAACAAGTATCAGTATGTTTTCGGATTCGTTTCGTTCATGCGATATGTGCAAGTCTTGGAGCATCTTTTGCATTTAGTTTTTACTTTTCTTTTATGCACCATGATGGTATGAGATAGTCCTTGGTTGATTTATAGAATGCTCATTGCACTTCACTTAAATCTTTTGAGTATGGCTTTATTGAATGCTTCATGTGCTTCGCTTATATCATTTGAAGTTTGGATTGCCTGTTTCTCTTCACATAGAAAACTGCCATTTGTAGAATGCTCTTTTGCTTCACTTATATTTGTTAGAGCATGGACATATCTTTTGTAGAAAGAATTAAACTCTCCTGCTTTACTTATCTATTTAGAGAGATGACAGGAATTGGTGATTCACATGGTTAGTCATAAAATCCTACATAATATTGGTAGATCGTTGAATATGATATGTTTAATTCCTTGCAATAGTTTTGCGATATAGAGATGATAATATGTGGGAGGTTCTAGTAGATGGTTGTGTTTAGTAAGGATATTGGTGTTAAGGTTTGTGATTCCCATAGCATGCACGTATGGTAAAAGTTGTGCGACAAATTTGTTGCATGGGGTGCTCTTTTAATTGTCTTCCTTATGTGTGGAGGTCAGGATCGCGCGATGGTTAACTCCTACCAACCCTTCCCCTAGGAGCAAGCGTAGTAGTACTTTGCTTCGAGGGCAAGTAGACTTTTGCAATAAGTATATGAGTTCTTTATGACTAATGCGAGTCCATGGATTATACGAACTCTTACCCTTCCATCATTGCTAGCCTCTTCAGTATCGTGCATTGCCCTTTCTCACATCGAGAGTTGGTGCAAACTTCGCCAGTGCATCCAACCCCCGTGATATGATACACTGTATCACACATAAGCTTCCTTATATCTTCCTCAAAACAGCCACCATACCTACCTATCATGGCATTTCCACAGCCATTCTGAGATATATTGCCATGCAACTTTCATCATCATCATATACATGACTTGAGCATTCATTGTCATAATGCTTTGCATGATCGTAAGACAGCTAGCATGATGTTTTCATGGCTTGTCCGTTTTTTGATGTCATTGCTATGCTAGATCATTGCACATCCTGGTACACCGCCGGAAGCATTCATATAGAGTCATGTCTTTGTTCTAGATATCGAGTTGTAATATTGAGTTGTAAGTAAATAAAAGTGTGATGATCATTATTATTAGAGCATTGCCCCAGTGAGGAAAGGATGATGGAGATTATGATTCCCCCACAAGTCGGGATGAGACTCCGGACTTTATGAAAAATAAAAGAGGCCAAAGAAGCCCAAATAAAAAAAGAGGCCAAAGAAGCCCACCAAAAAAATAAAAAAATAAGAGAAAAAGAGAGAGGGGCAATGTTACTATCCTTTTACCACACTTGTGCTTCAAAGTAGCACCTTGTTCTTCATAGAGAGAGTCTCCTATGCTTTCACTCAAATATACTAGTGGGAATTTTTCATTATAGAACTTGGCTTGTATATTCCGATGATGAGCTTCCTCAAACGCCCGAGGTCTTCATGAGCAAGCAAGTTGGATGCACACCCACTTAGTTTCCAGTTTGAGCTTTCATACACTTATAGCTCTTAGTGCATCCGTTGCATGGCAATCCCTACTCCTCGCATTGACATCAATTGATGGGCATCTCCATAGCCCGTTGATTAGCCTCGTCGATGTGAGACTTTCTCCCTTTTGTCTTCTTCACACAACCTCCAACATCATACTCTACTCCACCCATAGTGCTATGTCCATGGCTTGCACTCATGTATTGCGTAAGAGTTGAAAAAGTTGAAGCGCGTTAAAAAGTATGAACCAATTGCTTGGCTGAAACCGGGGTTGTGCATGATGGGAGTATTTTATGTGATGAAAATGAAGCATGGCCTAACTATATGATTTTGTAGGGATAGCGTTCTTTAGCATGGATATTTTGAAAGACATGATTGTTTGTTGGGATGCCCTAAGTATTATTGTTTTTATGTCAAATGATAGACTATTGCTTTGAATCACTCGTGTCTTAATATTCATGCCATGGTTAGACATATGATCAAGATTATGCTAGGTGGCATTCCACATCAAAAATTATCTTTTTTATCATTTACCTACTCGAGGACGAGCAGGAATCAAGCTTGGGGATGTTGATACGTCTCCGTCGTATCTATAATTTTTGATTGTTCCATGCCAATATTCTACAACTTTCATATAATTTTGGCAACTTTTTATAATATTTTTTGGGACTAACATATTGATCCAGTGCCCAGTGCTAGTTCTTGTTTGTTGCATGTTTTATGTTTCGCAGAAACCCCATATCAAATGGAGTCCAAATGGGATAAAAACGGACGGATAATATTTTTGGAATATTTGGGAAATATGGGAGGAAGAATCAACACGAGACGGTGCCCGAGGTGGCCACGAGGCAGGGGCGCGCCTGCCTACCCTGGGCGCGCCCCTGACCCTCGTGGGCCCCTTGTAAGGCGGTTGCTGCTCTTTTTTGGCCGCAAGAAAGCTATTTTTTGGAAAATATCTGGGTGAAGGTTTCAATCCAATCGGAGTTACGGATCTCCGGATATAAAAGAAACGGTGCCAGGGCAGAATCTGAGAACGCAGAAACAGAGAGAGAGACAAAGAGACAGATCAAATCTCGGAGGGGCTCTTGCCCCTCCCACGCCATGGGAGCCAAGTACCAGAGGGGAAATCCTTCTCCCATCTAGGGAGAAGGTCAAGGAAGAAGAAGAAGAAGGGGGGATCTCTCCCGCTTGCTTCCGGTGGCGCCGGAACGCCGCCGGAGGCCATCATCATCAGCGCGATCTACACCAACACCTCCGCCATCTTCACCAACATCTCCATCACCTTCCCCCATCTATATTCAGCGGTCCACTCTCCCGCAACCCGGTGTACCCTCTACTTGAACATGGTGCTTTATGCTTCATATTATTATCCAATGATGTGTTGCCATCGTATGATGTCTGAGTAGATTTTCCTTGTCCAACCGGTGGTTGATGAATTGCTATGATTGGTTTAATTTGCTTGTGGTTATGTTGCTGTCCTAGTGTGCCCTCCGTGTCGCGCAAGCGTGAGGGATTCCCGCTGTAGGGTGTTGCGCTTATAGTGGGTTGCTAGAGTGACAGAAGCTTAAACCCGAGTAAGGGGATTGTTGCGTATGGGATAAAGGGGACATGATGCTTTAATGCTATGGTTGGGTTTTACCTTAATGATCTTTAGTAGTTGCGGATGCTTGCTAGAGTTCCAATCATAAGTGCATATGATCTAAGAAGAGAAAGTATGTTAGCTTATGCCTCTCCCACATAAAACTTGCTATCGGTCTAGTGATGTAGTAAATTGCTTAGGGACAATTTCACTACTCCTACCACTACTTTTCCACACTCACTATATTTACTTTATTGCTTGTTTATCTAAACATGCCCTAGTTTATATTTACGTGCTCTTTATTATCTTGCAAACCTATCCAACAACACCTACAAAGTACTTCTAGTTTCATACTTGTTCTAGGTAAAGCGAACGTCAAGCATGCGTAGAGTTGTATCGGTGGTCGATAGAACTTGAGGGAATATTTGTTCTACCTTTAGCTCCTCGTTGGGTTTGACAGTCTTACTTATCGAAGGAGGCTACAATCGATCCCCTATACTTGTGGGTTATCAGCCTTCACAAAGCGTTTCCACGGCGTCATCTTTGCAAGAAGGGGGTTGCAGGCACTGGAGCAGATGAGCCGGCGAAGCTTAAGGAGGAAGACTTAAATAGACCCAGAATTTTTCATCGCAAACGATGCCTACAAAACAACTGGGTGTGATGTTGTAGATATTTTTTATTAGCTGTGAAATATGAATTTGGAGTAAAGTGGCAACGGATGGTGTTTTAAATTTACGAGAAAATTTGTAATACAAGTGTCATGTCAAATTTTGGAAAATTTCACGGGTCATTTGACCTTTTAAGACATTTAAGTGATTTTCTAGCCATTTATTGACCGTAATTGAAATTTGAACTACAGGTACATGCAGCAGCTAACCAAAATGGTTTGAAAAGTCACATTTTGTGTACTTGTGTGCAATTTAATTCCACATGAAGTAAATTGGAAGGAATTTTCAAACATATTGGTCTAACGGCTATGAGACAATTAACCATGGAGTGCCATGGCATTTAAATTCCAAAAAATTAAAAACATGAAACCTTGCTTGAGGTAATGTCATACACCAAGATGATGTGGTACAAAAATTTGCCTGTTTGACGAAAGTTTGGACACACACTCCTCACAAACCGGAGGAACTCACTAGCAGGCTCGTGGTTGTGAGATGGAACAATGCATGTTTGATGACGAACGGCAGATAGCTTCCTCTTACGCCCTTCAAAAATTTTCTACGTGTAATGTGCACTGATACTAACTGTCATGTGAAAATTTGGAAAATTTCAGGGGTCATTTGAACTTTTGAAGACATTTAAGTGATTTTCTAGCCACTTAATGACCGTAATTCAAATTTGAACTTGATGTACATGCAACGGCTAACCATAACAGTTTGAAAAATCATGTTTGTGCACTTGTGTGCGAGTTAATTCCATGCATAGTAAATTAGAAGGAAATTTCAAACATATTGCTCTGACGGCATGGACACATGCATGGAGTGCCATGGCATTTTAATTCCAAAAAATTAAGAAATGATCAGGAAAACATGAAACTTTGCTTGATGTGATGCCATGCCACCAAGATGATGTGGTACAAATATTGGCCTGTTTGACGAAAGTTTGGACACACACCCCTCACAAACTGGAGCAACTCACTCAAAGGCTCGTGGTCCTGAGAGGGAACAATGCATGTTTGATGACGAACGACAGATAGCTTCCTCTTACGGTCTTCAACTTTTTTTCTACGTGTAATGTGCACCGATACAAACTGTCATGTGAAAATTTGGAAACTTTCAGGGGTCATTTGACCTTTTGAAGACTTTAAGTGATTTCCTAGCCATTTAATGACCGTAATTCTAATTTGAACTAGATGTACATGCAGCAGCTAACCACAACGGTTTGAAAAATCATATTTGTGTACTTGTGTGTGAGTTAATTCCATGTGCAGTAAACTAGAAGGAATTTTCAAACATATTGGTCTCACGGCATGGACACATATACATGCATGGAGTGCCATGGCATTTTATTTCCAAAAAATTAAAAAATAATCAGGAAAACATGAAACCTTGTTTGTTGTAATGTCATGCCACCAAGAACATGTGGTACAAAAATTGGCCTGTTTGACGAAAGTTTGGACACACACCCCTCACAAACTGGAGCAACTCACTAGAAGGCTCGTGGTTCCTAGAGGGAACAATGCATGTTTGATGATGAATGGTAGATAGCTTCCTCTTACGGTCTTCAACATTTTTCTACGTGTAATGTGCACTGATACAAACTGTCATGTGAAAAATTGGAAAATTTCAGGGGTCATTAGACCTTTTAAAGACATTTAAGTGATTTCCTAGCCACTTAATGACCATAATTCTAATTTGAACTAGATGTACATGCAACAGCTAACGATAACGGTTTGGAAAATTATATTTGTGTACTTGTGTGCGAGTTAATTCCATGTGAAGTAAAGTAGAAGGAATTTTCAAACATATTGGTCTCACGGCATGGACACGTGTACATGCATGGAGTGCCATGGCATTTTTATTCCAAAAAAGTGAAAAATGATCAGAAAAACATGAAACCATGCTTGATGTAATGTCATGCCACCAAGATGATGTGGTACAAAAATTCGCTTGCTTGACGAAAGTTTGGACACACACCCCTCACAAACCGGAGCAACTCACTAGAAGGCTCATGGTTCCGAGAGGGAACAATGCATGTTTGATGACGAACGGCAGATAGCTTCCTTTTACGGCCTTCAAAAATTTTCTACGTGTAATGTGCACTGATACAAACTGTCATGTGAAAATTTGGAAAATTTCAGGGGTCATTTGACCTTTTGAAGACATCTAAGTAATTTCCTAGCCATTTTATGACCGTAATTCAAATTTGAACTAGATGTACATGCAATAGCTAACCATAACGGTTTGAAAAATCATATCTGTGTACTTGTGTGCGAGTTAATTCCATGTGCAGTAAAGTAGAAGGAATTTTCAAACATATTGGTCTCACATCATGGACACATGTACATGCATGGAGTGCCATGGCATTTTTGTTCCAAAAAATAAAAAATGATCAGAAAAACATGAAACCTTGCTTAATGTAATGGCATGCCATCAAGATGATGTGGTACAAAAATTGGTCTAATTGACGAAAGTTTGGACACACATCCCTCACAAACCGGAGCAACTCACTAGAAGGCTCATGGTTCCAAGAAGGGAACAATGCATGTTTGATGACGAACGACAGATAGCTTCCTCTAACGGACTTCAATTTTTTCTACGTGTAACATGTACTAATACAACTGTCATGTGAAAATTTGGAAAATTTCAGGGGTCATTTGACCTTTTGAAGACATTTAAGCGATTTTCTAGCCATTTAATGATCGTAATTCAAATTTGAACAACATGTACATGCAACGGCTAACCATAACGCTTTGGAAAATCATATTTGTGTACTTGTGTGCGAGTTCGAAAATCATCAGATGATGTAAATATCTGGTGTTCAAAAAAGAAAATGTAAAATCTGGCAAGACAACCGGCCCCACACGATTAGCACTCTATTTTGCGCCTCGAGTTTTGGAAGGTGAGTGGCGGGCTTTATTAATTAGACACGGTTCTGCATTGGGAACCGTCAGCTATTATGTTCACACACGGATTTTGCTATGGGAATCATGTGTAATTCACACTACAGTACTCGTAAATTCCGGCGACCGATACGTGTACTGTTCCTGGCGATCTAGATTCCAGCCGCCAATAAATACTACCTTGCTCACATCGTTGAAAGTGCAATATTGCCCTTACATCATGTTTTGATGTTGATGACAATATACATGTAGGGAACTAACTATGTTTGTCAAGTAAATCTCATGTGTTAGTCTCCGGTTTATCAAAATGTGTGAGGATCGTGAACATACAAAGTTGATTTTACCCAAAGTATACGCAAGGAAGAAGTATCAAAAAGGTAGCATCATTTGATTTCTTGAGTATAGGATCATGCACTATTGAGAGGGGATCGGTAGGGTTAGTGAAAGACTTTCTCAAGCCACAATAATACCTAGCTTCAAAATCTTAGGGTCACACAAAAATATTTTGGTGCATATGTTCTGTTTTGCTCCATGCCGGATGTCGGGGCTGCTGGCCGAATGTCCAGGCCGCACACCGGATATTCGGCCCACTCGCCGAATGTCCGGCTCCCTGCTATCCAGACTCCAGTAGGTTTGCATGCATTTGCCGGATGTCCGGGCTTCACCCCGGATGTTTGGGACTTCCAGCCATGCCGGATGTCCGGACCTTGCCCCGGATGTCCGGGCCTTCCTGTGTTGTCCGATGTCCGCGCTTTTCCCCGGATGTCCTGCCCATCTGCTTCATCCTCTGCTCCCTGCTTTACGCTTGTAGTGCTACACTAGGACGGATGTCCGGCCTCTGCCCCAGATGTCCGGCCTACCCTGTCATTTGCACTACAATGGTCACTTTTACTCACACACTATATATAGCCCTCTTCCCCAACAGGAAAGGGTTGACCATTCACTTTGAGCAAACCCTAGAACACATTTCACTCTCTCTCACACTCCAACACGAAATCTTAGATCCCTAAGGGATTTGAGAGCATTCGAGAGAATTTGTCCACCCAAGTGATAGATCCACTCCTTCCACTTCTGTGCACCAAAGGAATTCGTGATTTGAGCAAGTCTTGAGCTTTTCCCCATCGTTTTTGTAACTCTTGGAGGTTGGAGACTCCTAGGCGGTAGGAGTCATTCAGAGAGGAATCGTTCTTTGTGATTACCTGATGTCTACTACACAACCTTCTTCTTGTAGACGTTGTTGGGCCAGCAAGTGCATAGGTTTGTAGGACAGTACAAAATTTCCCTCAAGTGGATGACCTAAGGTTTATCAATCCGTAGAAGGCGTAGGATGAAGATGGTCTCTCTCAAGCAATCCTGCAACCAAATAACAAAGAGTCTCTTGTGTCCCCAACACACCCAATACAATGGTAAATTGTATAGGTGCACTAGTTCGGCGAAGAGATGGTAATACAAGTGCAAAATAGATAGTAGATATAGGTTTTTGTAATCTGAAATAATAAAAACAGCAAGGTAGCGAGCGGTAAAAGTGAGCGTAAACGGTATTGCAATGATAGGAAACAAGGCCTAGGGTTCATACTTTCACTAGTGCAAGTTCTCTCAACAATAATAACATAGATAGATCATATAACAAGCCCTCAACATGCAACAAAGAGTCACTCCAAAGCCACTAATAGCGGAGAACAAACGTAGAGATTATGGTAGGGTACGAAACCACCTCAAAGTTATTCTTTCGGATCGATCTATAAAAGAGTTCGTACTAGAATAACACCTTAAGACACAAATCAACCAAAACCCTACTGTCACCTAGATACTCCAGTGTCACCTCAAGTATCCGTGGGCATGATTATACATATGCATAACACAATCTCAGATTCATCCAACCAACATAAAAGTACTTCAAAGAGTGCCCCAAAGCTACTATCGGAGAGTCAAGAACGTGTGCCAACCCCTATGCATAGGTTCCCAATGTCACGAAACCCGCAAGTTGATCACCAAAACATACATCAAGTGGCACATGATATCCCATTGTCACCACAGATAATCATGGCAAGACATACATCAAGTGTTCTCATAAAGACTCAATCCGATAAGATAACTTCAAAGGGGAAACTCAATTCATCACAAGAGAGTAGAGGGGGAGAAACATCATAAGATCCAACTACAATAGCAAAGCTCGGGATAGATCAAGATTGTGCCATAGAGGGAACACGAGAGAGAACATGAGAGAGAGATCAAACACATAGCTACTGGTACATACCCTCAGCCCCGAGGGTGAACTACTCCCTCCTGATCATGGATAGCGCCGGGATGATGAAGATGGCCTCTAGTGATGGGATCCCCCTCTGGCAGGGTGCCGGAACAGGGTTCCGATTGGTTTTTGGTGGCTACAGAGGCTTGCGGTGGCGGAACTCCCGATCTAGGTTCTGTTCTGTAAGTTTTATGATACGAGATTATATATGGGTGCAGGGGGTACGTCGGAGGAGCTACGGGGCCCCCACGAGGCAGGGGGCGCGCCCGGGGGGGGGGGGTGCCCCCCACCCTCGTGGGGAGCCCGTATCTCCCCTGACGTGCACTCCAAGTTCCATGGGTTGCTTTGCTTCCAAAAATAACTTCTCCAGTTGATTTCGTTCCGTTTTGACTCCGTATGATATTACTTTTCCTCGAAACACTAAAATAGGCATAAAACAACAAATCTGGGCTGGGCCTCCGGTTAATAGGTTAGTCCCATAAATAATATAGAAGTGGATAATAAAGCCCAATATTGCCTAAAACAGTAGATAAAGTAGCATGGAGCAATCAAAAATTATAGATACATTGGAGACGTATCAAGCATCCCTAAGCTTAATTCCTGCTCGTCCTCGAGTAGGTAAATGATAAAAAAGAATTTTTGATGCGGAGTGATACTTTGGCATAATTTCAATGTAAATCTTCTTAATTGTGCATGAATATTCAGATCCGAAAGATTCAAGACAAAAGTTCATAATGACATAAAAGTAATAATACTTCAAGCATACAAATTAAAGCAATCATGTCTTCTCAAAATAGCATGGCTAAAGAAAGTTATCCCTACAAAATCATATAGTCTGGCTAAGCTCTATCTTCATCACACAAAGTATTTAATCATGCACAACCCCGATGACGAGCCAAGCAATTGTTTCATACTTTAGTAATCTCAAACTTTTTCAACTTTCACGCAATACATGAGCGTGAGCCATGGACATAGCACTATAGGTGGAATAGAATGGTGGTTGTGGAGAAGACAAAAAAGGAGAAGATAGTCTCACACCAACTAGGCGTATCAATGGGCTATTGAGATGCCCATCAATAGATATCGATGTGAGTGAGTAGGGATTGCCATGCAACTGATGCACTAGAGCTATAAGTATATGAAAGCTCAACAAAAGAAACTAAGTGGGTGTGCATCCAACTTGCTTGCTCATGAAGACCTAGGGCACTTTTGAGGAAGCCCATCATTGGAATATACAAGCCAGGTTCTATAATGAAAAATTCCCACTAGTATATGAAAGTGACAACATATGAGACTCTCTATCATGAAGATCATGGTGCTACTTTGAAGCACAAGTGTGGTAAAGGATAGTAGCATTGTCCCTTCTCTCTTTTTCTCTCATTTTTTTATTTTGGCCTTTTCTCTTCTTTTTTTATGGCCACTATCATTTTTTTTATTTCGTTCGGAGTCTCATCCCGACTTATGGGGGAATCATAGTCTCCATCATCCTTTCCTCACTGGGACAATGCTCTAATAATGATGATCATCACACTTTTATTTTTCTTACAACTCAACAATTACAACTCGATACTTAGAACAATATATGACTCTATATGAATGCCTCCGGTGGTGTACCGGGATATGCAATGAATCAAGAGTGACATGTATGAAAATTATGAAGGTGGCCTTGCCACAAATACAATGTCAACTACAAGTTCATGCAAAAAGCAATATGACAAAAGTAATGTATGTAATATGAACGGAATGGTGGAAAGTTGCATGACAATATATCTCAGAATGGCTACGGAAATGCCATGATAGGTAGGTATGGTGGCTGTTTTGAGGAAGGTATATGGTGGGTGTATGATACCGGCGAAAAGTGCGCGGTATTAGAGAGGCTAGCAATGGTGGAAGGGTGAGAGTGAGTATAATCCATGGGCTCAACATTAATCAAAAGAACTCATGCACTTATTGCAAAAAATTAGAACTCATCAAAAACCAAAGCACTACACGCACCTCCTAGGGGGATAGATTGGTAGGAAAAGACCATCGCTCGTCCCCGACTGCCACTCATAAGGAAGACAATCAATAAATAAAATTGTGCTCCGACTTCATCACAAAGCGGTTCACCATACGTGCATGCTACGGGAATCACAAACTTCAACACAAGCATTCTTTAAATTCATAATCACACCAACTGGCATTGCTTTGATATTATCATCTCCATATCTCAAAACAATTATCAAGCATCAAACTTATCTTAGTATTCAACGCACTCAAAAGAAAGTTTCACATATCTTGAATACCAAGTATATTAATATTAAACAAATTACCATGCTATTAACGACTCTCAAAATAATCTAAGTGAATCATGAGAGTTCAATAGTTTCTTTAAAACAAATCCACCACCGTGCTCTAAAAGATATAAGTGAAGCACTAGAGCAAAAATTATCAAGCTCAAAAGATATAAGTGAAGAACATAGAGTATTCTAGCAAATTCCAATTTGTGTATGGCTCTCTCTTATTAAAGAATTTCAGATCTTGATACTTATTCAAATAGCAAGCAAAGCTAAATAAAACTACAATGCAAGGATATCACAACTCATGTGAAGAAGCAAAAACTTAGGCTCAACCGATACTAACCGATAGTTGTTGAAGAAGAAAGGTGGGATGCCTACCGGGCCATCCCCAAGCTTAGATGCTTGAGACTTCTTGAAATATTATCTTGGGGTGCCTTGGGCATCTCCAAGCTTGAGCTTTTGTGTCTCCTTAATTCCTTTCATGTCACGGTTTCTCTTTTTATCAAAAGCTTCATTCACAACAAACTCAACAAGAACTCGTGAGATAGGTTAGTATAAACCAATGCAAAACCATGTCATCTTCTACTGTAAAAAATCACTAACATTATTATTCAACATTGAATACTAAATGTCTCTGCATATTTAATACTCCTATCCTCACATAGAATCATTAAACAAGCAAACAAAAGCAAACAATGCAAACATAACAGCAATCTGCCAAAACAGTACAGTCTGTAAATAATGCAAGAGTATCAATACTTCCCTGACTCCAAAAATTATGAACTAAAATTACCTCTGTAAAAAATTTATCAGAGCTTAATATGCAAAAAGATTCAACGTTATACCATTCTCTGACTTTTCTAGGGATTTTTTTCAACAGCGGTAAACTTTCTGTTTTCAAGCAGCAACATGTATACTAGCAAAATAAGCATGGAAAAGGCTATCCTTGGCCTTTTTTATTGAAACTAAAGATGCAAAACATTATTATAACTAACAGAAAGCAAAAACTAACAAGATAAAATGACGCTCCAAGCAAAACACATATCATGTGGTCAATAAAAATATAGCTCCAAGTAAAGTTACCGATGAACGAAGACGAAAGAGGGGATGCCTTCCGGGGCATCCCCAAGCTTAGGCTCTTGGTTGTCCTTGAATATTACCTTGGGGTGCCTTGGGCATCCCAAGCTTAGGCTCTTTCCACTCCTTATTCCATAGTCCATCGAATCTTTACCCAAAACTTGAAAACTTCAACCACACAAAACTCAAAACAAAACTCGTAAGCTCCCTTAGTATAAGAAAATAAAACCACCACTTAGGTACTGTAATGAACTCATTCTAAATTCATATTTGTGTAAAACCTACTGTATTCTAACTTCTCTATGGTTCATACCACTTAATACTAGCCATAGATACATCAAAATAAGCAAACAACACAATGAAAACAGAATCTGTCAAAAACAGAACAGTCTGTAGTAATCTGTATCAAACGTATACCTATGGAACACCAAAAATTATGATATAAATTGATGGACCTGAGGAATTTGTCTATTTATCATCTGCAAAAAAAATCAACCTAAAATCACTCTCCAGTAAAACATGGCAGCCATTCTCGTGAGCACTAAAGTTTCTGTTTTCTACAGCAACATCATATAAACTTCATCCAAGTCTTCCCAAAGGTTCTACTTGGCACTTTATTGAAACAAAAGCTATAAAACATGATTACTACAGTAGCATAATCATGTGGACACACAAAAACAGTAAGGATAAATATTGGGTTGTCTCCCAACAAGAGCTTTTCTTTAATGCCTTTCTAGCTAGGCATGATGATGGCAATGATGCTCACATAAAAGATAAGAATTGAAACATAACGGGAGCATCATGAAGCATATGACTAGCACATTTAAGCCTAACCCACTTCCTATGCATAGGGATTTTGTGAGCAAACAACTTATGGGAACAATAATCAACTAGCATAGGATGGCAAAACAAGCATAACTTCAAAACTTTAAGCACATAGAGAGGAAACTTGACATTATTGCAATTCCTACAAGCATATATTCCTCCCTCATAATAATTTTCAGTAGCATCATGAATGAATTTAACAATATAACCAGCACCTGAAACATTCTTTTCATGATCTACAAGTATAGAAAATTTACTACTCTCCACATAAGCAAAATTCTTCTCGTTCGGAATAGTGGGAGTATCATAAGAGACTTGAACACTAAAAATTGTTTCCACATTAAAAGAGTAATGTTCAGAAAAAGGGTGATCATAATCATGACAAAATTTGTAAATATAATCATCACTACTTTTTATAGCATAAGTTTCATCACAATAATCATCATAAGTAGCAACTTCGTTCTCATCATAATCGATTGAATCCTCTCCCAAGATAGTGGAATCACTAAATAAAGTTGACACTCTTCCAAATCCACCTTCGTATTCATCACAAGTAGATTCAACATCCTCCAAAATAGTGGGATCACTACTTCCTAAAGTTGAATCTCTTATGAACCCACTTTCACCAATATAATCATCATAGGTAGGAAGCATGCTATCATCATAACAAATTTGCATATCAAAACTTGGGATGCTAAAAATGTCATCTTCATTAAATGTAGCATCCCCAAGCTTGGGACAATCATTAATTTCAGCAAATATATTGTCAAATATTTCATCCTCATCAAACATAGCTTCCCCAAGCTTGGGCCCTTTCATATCATAAGCATAACCACTCTCATCATTAAAAATATGCATAGCACCAATAGTATAGCAATTATCATCATCGCAAGTATGAGTAGGAGCAACATCATTTGGGAGGGATACCTTTTTACCTTTGTTGCTCCTTCTTTTATTTTTCGGCCTCTGCCCCAGATGTCCAGCTTACCCTGTCATTTGCACTACAACGGTCACTTTTACTCACACACTATATATAGCCCTCTTCCCCAACGGGAAAGGGTTGACCATTCACTTTGAGCAAACCCTAGAACACATTTCACTCTCTCTCACACTCCAACACGAAATCTTAGATCCCTAAGGGATTTGAGAGCATTTGAGAGAAGTTGTCCACCCAAGTGATAGATCCACTCCTTCCGCTTCTGTGCACCAAAGGAATTCGTGATTTGAGCAAGTCTTGAGCTTTTCCCCATCATTTTTGTAACTCTTGGAGGTTGGAGACTCCTAGGTGGTAGGAGTCATTCAGAGAGGAATCGTTCTTCGTGATTACCTGATGTCTACTACACAACCTTCTTCTTGTAGACGTTGTTGGGCTTGCAAGTGCACAAGTTTGTAGGACAGTAGCAAATTTCCCTCAAGTGGATGACCTAAGGTTTATCAATCCGTAGGAGGCGTAGGATGAAGATGGTCTCTCTCAAGCAACCATGCAACCAAATAACAAAGAGTCTCTTGTGTCCCCAACACACCCAATACAATGGTAAATTGTATAGGTGCACTAGTTCGGCGAAGAGATGGTAATACAAGTGCAAAATAGATAGTAGATATAGGTTTTTGTAATCTGAAATAATAAAAACAGCAAGGTAGCGAGCGGTAAAAGTGAGCGTAAACGGTATTGCAATGATAGGAAACAAGGCCTAGGGTTCATACTTTCACTAGTGCAAGTTCTCTCAACAATAATAACATAGATAGATCATATAACAAGCCCTCAACATGCAACAAAGAGTCACTCCAAAGCCACTAATAGCGGAGAACAAACGTAGAGATTATGGTAGGGTACGAAACCACCTCAAAGTTATTCTTTCGGATCGATCTATAAAAGAGTTCGTACTAGAATAACACCTTAAGACACAAATCAACCAAAACCCTAATGTCACCTAGATACTCCAGTGTCACCTCAAGTATCCGTGGGCATGATTATACATATGCGTCACACAATCTCAGATTCATCCAACCAACATAAAAGTACTTCAAAGAGTGCCCCAAAGCTACTACCGGAGAGTCAAGAACGTGTGCCAACCCCTATGCATAGGTTCCCAATGTCACGAAACCCGCAAGTTGATCACCAAAACATACATCAAGTGGCACATGATATCCCATTGTCACCACAGATAATCACGGCAAGACATACATCAAGTGTTCTCATAAAGACTTAATCCGATAAGATAACTTCAAAGGGGAAACTCAATTCATCACAAGAGAGTAGAGGGGGAGAAACATCATAAGATCCAACTACAATAGCAAAGCTCGGGATACATCAAGATCGTGCCATAGAGGGAACACGAGAGAGAACACGAGAGAGAGATCAAACACATAGCTACTGGTACATACCTTCAGCCCCGAGGGTGAACTACTCCCTCCTCGTCATGGATAGCACCGGGATGATGAAGATAGCCTCCGGTGATGGGATCCCCCTCCGGCAGGGTGCCGGAATAGGGTCCCGATTGGTTTTTGGTGGCTACAGAGGCTTGCGGCGGCGGAACTCCCGATCTAGGTTTTGTTCTGTAAGTTTTACGATACGAGAGTATATATGGGTGCAGGGGGTACGTCGGAGGAGCTACGTGGGCCCCACGAGGCAGGGGGCACGCCCGGGGGGCGCCCCCCACCCTCGTGGGCAGCCCGTATCTCCCCTGACGTGCACTCCAAGTTCCATGGGTTGCTTTGCTTCCAAAAATAACTTCTCCAGTTGATTTCGTTCCGTTTTGACTCCGTTTGATATTCCTTTTCCTCGAAACACTGAAATAGGCATAAAACAGCAAATCTGGGCTGGGCCTCTGGTTAATAGGTTAGTCCCATAAATAATATAAAAGTGGATAATAAAGCCCAATATTGCCTAAAACAGTAGATAAAGTAGCATGGAGCAATCAAAAATTATAGATACGTTGGAGACGTATCATTACCCCCGGAAAGTTTGTGAGGGTTTGGAGACCACCCCAAGGTCTACCACTAGTTGTTGAGAAACGCCTTCGTGGTGTAGTCTCAAAGGGAGAATAGGGTGAGCCTTCATGGCGTTGGTGTGCCTTCGTGGTAACACCAACCTCTCTAACGGCGACGTAGCTTCCCTCCAAGGAAGTGAACATCGGCATACATCCTCGTCTCTCGGAGTTGCAGTTATCCCTAACCCTAACTCCCTACTTGTGGTTATTTGTCTCTTAGTCTTTACTTATATCATGTGTTGCTTTGTTACTCTCCTACTTGGGTTACTTGTTTACCTTGCTTAGCTCATAGCTTCACACTTGCAATTGTTAGGCTCAACTTCATATTCCGCATTATTGCTTAAAATTGCTAAGTAACAATTAAAATTTGTAATTGTACCTATTCACCCCCCTCTAGGTCCATATCGATCCTTTCAATTGGTATCAGAGCCCCGTGCTCTATTCTTGTGGCTTAACCGCCCTAGAGCGAGATGAACCCTGATGGGACTTCCCTTGTTGTAGATCCGAAGAGTACGAGTGCGGCTTCCACGGAAGCCAAGTCCTGCACTTCAGAGGATCTGGAATGAGCTCTTGCTAAGAAAAAGGAGGAGCATGATGCCTCTCTTGAGGCCTTGGTCCAAATGAGGATAGCCACACTAACCATGATGCTTGCACCACTTTCTGGTGGTGCGGCCTCGAGGCCAGCTGTGCCTACTAACTCACTTGGCCAACAACCTCCTAGTAATGAACACTCTAGTGTTCCTTGGCTTTATGCAAGACCAAATAGAGAAACTGAAGTACAACCCTCAAGGCAAACCTCCTTTACTTGATGACACTACCGATTTTGCTTTGTGCACAGTTGCTATGCAGGATCATCTTTGATATGGAAATGATGAGATGTTGGAGATCTTGGAGTATGGCTACCAAACTGTTGGCCCAAAGAATCTAACTCCAAGAGAGGTTTATGACAAGAATCTCAACAACACAGCAACCATGTGCATAAGAAGAGGTAAGAGTGACAAGAAAAGGAGACCATACATACATATCACAAGTGCCAAGGAATTATGGGATAGCATTGTGAGGACCAAGACCGGTACTTCCACTCTCCGGCTTGCTCAATATGAAATTGCCAAGGGTCAATTGCAAAAAAATTGTATGAAGAAAGGTGAATATCCCAAGCAACTACTTGAGCATATCATGACTCTCACCACTGACATTGAGTCATGTGAATGTGACAAGACTCAAGATGGATTCAACTTGACTAAGAGATTCCTCGTGGATAAGTTGCTTCATGCTCTTGCTCCATATCATCACCAAATGGTGTGGGACATAAGACAACACCATGGATTCAAGGAAATGACTCCAGATGACATCATATCCACTTTCCAACTATTTGAAGAGTCAAAGGCAAATGCCACAAAACATCTTGCCATGCATGGTACCTCAACATCAAAGATCAATCTTGCATTGAAGGCCAAGCATGTATGTGAAAAAGAGCAAAGTGAAGAAGAAGAAGATGATGATGAGGATGGTGATGAGATTGACTCATATGAGAGACCATCATATGAAGACATTGCTCTCCTTGTCAAGAAGTTTAGCGCGGGAAAATTCAAGGGAAGGTTCCATAAGAAGAAAGTGAGGAAATGCTACAACTACAAAGAAACCAACTACTTCTCCAACAAGTGCCCTTATGAGAAGAGAGAAGGTAAACCAAGGTTTCCCAAGACCTTTCCCAAGAAGAAGTTGCCAAATCCTTTGAACTCCAAGCTCAAGAAGAGAGATGGGAAAGTAATGGTTGCTCATGAAGAATCCGATCCGGATGATGTTAGTGGTGTTGTGGGAGTTGCTCAAGATTCTCAAAACACTTTGAGGCTAGTGAAAAAGAGTGGTGATGTGGTCACCCACAACTACATGAAAGACTACAAGGGCAATGCTCACAAGTGCCTAATGGAAAAGGCCGTAGTAGAAGATGGAGAGGACCAAAGATCTCCTTACAAGGTCAAGGTAACCCCATGATCAAATCCTCCTCTTTTCACTCCTTCTACTCCTAGTGATGAGTATCTTGATGCGGAGGATAGTTATGAGGATGATGATATAGATGATCCTATGCTTGCTAAACTTAATAAGTTCGTGTGCTCCTTCAAAGGAAAGAAGCTCACTATGTTTCATATGCTTATGGAGATGGTGAGTAAGCACACCATCACCATTAAGGAACTCGAAACCCTCGTCACCGAGGAAAAGGAAAAATATGAAATCCTTGAGCGGAAAGTCCAATATGAGGAAGCACGAAATGATGAACTATGCTTGAAAATTGGTGCAAACATTGATGTTCATGCTAAAGATCTTGCCTCCTTGAAAAAGGCTAAGGACTCTTGTGAAGAGTTGATGAATGATAAAAGTAAGCTTATGAAGTCTCATGCTTCTCTCTCTAAGGATTGTGAGCTCCTATCTATGTCCCTCAAAACTAAGGAAGAAGAGCTCACCCTTCTTACAAAGAGTTTTGAGACGCTCAAGCTTACTTATCTTGAAACTCTAGCCAAGGCCTACTCTTCTCCTATTATCAATGTTGATGCTTGTACTACTAACTCTAGTACTGATCTAGCATCTATTCTTGAGGAGAATCGCTTTCTCAAAGCTCAAATCGAGAAAGGTCTCATGACATGTGCTCAAGGACAAAAGAACCTTAATGAGGTGTTGAGCCAATAGAATGAGGTGTTTGCCAAAGAGGGGCTCGGGTTTGACCCAAGCACAAGCAAGAACAAGTCGTCCTCTCAAAAGTGCACCACCCCTCTAAAGGAAACATTTGTACAATAAGGGCACAAGGAGAAAGGTAAGGTTGTTAGTGGGAAGGCCACAAGGGGCATGCCCACTCTCAGCAAGCCAAAAGAGTTCATGCCTCCATCCTATGTACTTCGTAAGACAAAGGATGGACAAGTTTATGCAGAATTTATTGGTCCTCGAAATGCATTCAGATTCTATGTTATTTTGGTCCCGAAGACACTTATGACTAACTTGACAGGTCCCATTGCAAAATGGGTGCCTCTAACCAAGTTATAATTGTGTGTAGGTTGCCTTCTCCAGTGGAGTAAAATGGGTGATTGATAGTGGATGTACCAATCATATGACCGGAGATAGCAAATTGCTCTACGATTTCATGGAAGCTATTCAACCATTTATGAGCATTATGTTTGGTGGAGGTTCAAAAGGACATGTACTCGGGTTGGGCAAGGTGGCTATCACAAATGACATGTCTTTAGAAAATGCCATTTGCTAGAGACATGTCATTTGTGAAATCGACGGCTAGCCCATGTCGGCATGAGAAATCTTCAAGATCTCTTAAAGGGTAATCACATCCTTAGACTAACCAATGTCTCTTTTGAGAAAGATCATGTCTGTAGTGCATGCATAGCCAGGAAGCAACATCAATCAAAGCACCCTCCCAAGAATGTCGTGTCTACTTCAAGGCCTTTGGAGCTCCTTCATGTGGATCTTTCTAGGCCTCCTTCATGGGATAGTCTTGGTGGGAAAACGTATGGGCTTATCATTGTTGATGATTACTCAAGATATACATGGGTGTTTTTCCTCAAATCCAAGGACGAGACGAAGATCACCTTCATTGATTTTGCAAAGCAAGCACAACACAAGTTTGATAAAGACATCTTAGCAATAAGGAGTGATAATGGCTCTAACTTCAAGAACTACACCTTGGAAGAATTTCTTAGTGATGAAGGGATTGAGCATCAATATTCGGCTCCATACACTCCTCAGCAAAATGGTGTAGCCGAAAGGAAGAACCGTACACTTGTGGAGATGGCAAGGTCTATGTTGGATGAATACAAGTCGCCACATAGTTTTTGGGCCGAGGCTGTCAACACTGCATGTCATGCATCAAACCGGCTCTTCCTCTGCACTATATTGGAAAAGACTCCATACGAGCTCCTAACTGGGAACAAGCCAAATGTCAAGTACTTTCTGGTATTTGGGTGCAAATGTTTCATCCTCAACAAAAGAGAACGGTTAGGAAAATTTCAATCCAAAACAATTGAGGGCATATTTGTTGGCTATGGATCAAACTCTCATGCCTATAGAGTCTACAACAAATCCAATGGATGTGTTATAGAAACTTGTGACGTGGTGTTTGATGAATTTAATGGCTCCCATGGGGAGCAAGTTGATCCAAGTGATGTAGGTGAAGAAGATTCTTCTCAAGATATTTTGACCATGGGTGTTGGTGCACTTCTTCCAATGGAACAAGAACCTCATGATGATGAAGAAGAAGATGGAAGCTTCACACATCATCAAACTACTTCAATACTCATACCTCCTCAAGATCCTATTGCTCAACCAAGGCCCTTAGTCCAAGTACAATAAGATGATCAAGTCCCTCCTCATGACAATCTTTAAGAACAAGATCATCATCAATGGAAAGAACAAGAAAGTGCAATCATTGATCATGAACCTCAACAAATGCAAGATGAAGAAGAAGATCTTCCACCACACATTAATGATCCATATGTTGAGGACGTGGATGATGGACATGAAGTTCAACCTCGCGAAACCCTAACCTCCATCATGCCTCGTGTGGCCGGTCGTGTTGATGTTGACAAAATTCTCACCGGAATATCGGAAGGTAGAGTCACTCGTAAACACTTGACAAACATTTGTGCTCACTTCTTGTTTGTGTTTAGTGTTGAGCCACTCAAGGTACAAGATGCATTGATGGACAACGATTGGCTCATTCCTATGCAAGAAGACTTGAACAGTTTTGAACGCAACCAAGTGTGGTCATTAGTCGAGAGGCCAACTATGGAGCACAATGTCATTGGAACAAAATGGATTTTCAAGAACAAGCAATATGAGAATGGTGTAATCATCTGTAACAAGGCAAGGTTAGTGGCACAAGGGTACTCACAAGTTGAAGGTCTGGACTTTGGAGAGACCTTTGCCCCCGTTGCTCGTCTTGAATTTATTCGCATCTTACTTGCTTATGCTGCTTTCAATGGTTTTACATTACATCAAATGGATGTGAAGAGTGCTTTCCTTAGCGGTCCTCGACAAGAATAAGTATATGTATCACAACCACCTGGGTTCGTTGATCTCGATCACAAAGACTATGTGTATAAACTTCATAAGGCTTTGTATGGCCTCAAACAAGCACCTCGTGCTTGGTATGATCATCTTAAGAAGTTTTTACTCGATGATGGTTTTGTTAGAGGGGTGATCGATCCCACTCTTTTTACTAAGAGGGACAAGGGTGATTTGATCTTATGCCAAATCTATGTAGACTATATCATTTTTGGTTCTCCCATTCATTAGGGCAAGAAGTTTACAGCCTCCATGACCATGAATTTTGAAAGGTCACTCAGTACGGATTTGAAGTTCTTTCTCGGATTTCAAATTCAACAATTTAAAGAAGGAATTTTCTTGTCTCAAGAAAAATACCTCAAGGATATCCTAGAGAAGTTTGGCATGTCTATTGCTAGTCCATGTAAGACACCCATGCCAACCAAAATTGTACTCACCGAAGACACGAATGGTATCCCTTTTGAACCATCTATTTACCGCTCTATGATTGGTTCATTGCTTTATCTTTGTGCATCTAGACCAGACATCATGTTCATTGTGTGCATGTGTGCTAGATTTCAAGCTTCCCCTAGGGAAAGTCATCATAAGGCGGTTAAGCATATTCCTAGATACCTTGTTCACACCCCAAAGTTGGGTCTATGGTACCCCAAGGATGCTAAGTTTGATCTCATTGGGTACACGGATGCAGATTGGGCTAGAGACAAAGTGGGATGGAAGTCCACCTCTGGTGCATGTCAATTTCTTGGATGCTCCTTGGTAAGTTGGTCCTCAAAGAAGCAAAATTGTGTTGCCCTCTCCACCGTCGAAGCTGAATACATTGCAACCGCTAGTTGTGCAACTCAGTTACTATGGATGAGGCAAACTTTGAAGGATTACGGTATCACCTAGAGACATTTGCCTCTTCTGTGTGATAATGAAAGTGCCATCAATATTGCTGAGAATCCCAAAGATCATACCAGCACCAAGCACATTGATATTAGGTATCATTTATTGAGGGATCATGTGGAAAAGGGTGACATCTATATTGATCATGTTGGTACAGATATCCAACTTGCAGATATTTTCACCAAGCCATTGGATGAAGCAAGGTTTTGTCAACTTAGGCGTGAACTTGGTATCTTGGAGCTTGACAACATTATGTGAAATCTAGTACCCATTCATGCATTTTCATCATGTCTTGTCTTGATGTAGGCATATATTTAGGGGGGGGGGGGACATTCAATTCATGAGTACTCTCACCCTACATAATGCATAAATAGAATAAACACTCTCAAAGTTACCAAGTTTTTCAAACTATGGTGCTTTAAATAATGGAGTCTTGACTATGTATCCAAAGTCAAAATCTTTGCGATCCTATGTCCCATATGCTCAAACATGGTGACCTCGGTCACCGCTCATGGATTGCTTATATGAACCTTTCTTTACTTAATATTGTTGGGTTATTATTGCACATCTTAGTATGACCATAAAATTACTTTGTCTTTCATCTCTACAATATCAAAATCTCCTTCGTGGAGTCTATATCACAATCTAACGCTATATGGCCCTTCACTGCCCTCTCTCAGTCTCAATCTTTGTCCAGTGGCCGGACATCCGGGCGTTGGCCGGACATCCGGGCCCTGGCACTTCTTTGCTGCCTAATATCGTCGGGCGTCTCCAGTGGCCGGACATTCGGGCCATTAGTCAGACATCCGGGCCCTGGAGTCCTGCTTGTCTGCTCCCTGACCGCTAGTCGCCGGATATCCGGGCTTCACCCCGGATGTCCGGCCCGTCGCCCCGCAGACACACAAAACGGGATGGGGGCTCAGGAGTTAGGGGTAGTTCCCCTTTCCTTATCTCTCGCTCTCCCCATCTATTTCACATTGCCGCCGTCGGGCTGTGCTTCGGCGCTGCCCCGGCCATCTGCTCCAACCTCGGGCCACGAACTCCTGCCTACGTCTTCAACTCCTCCCGATCTATGATTCCATCTGATCCATTCTCTGGGTTGTGGTGTGAATCACTCGGGAGGGATAGGTTCAGGTGTTGACTTGTGGATTAGCCGCCGGAGTTCTTCATGGCTCGTACCAAGAATTGCGGCCCTCCTTCTTCTTCCTGGGGTATGGCTGCTATCTACTCTTGCCTCTCTTCCTGTTTGGCACAACCATTCTAGGTTTTCATGATCTCTCATGGCTATCTTGGTGTATATCTCTCTCTAGAGATTTGATGTCACTTGCCTAGCCTAAAACCCTCTCTATGTACTTGGCTAAATCAACTTAATCATGCGCATGTCAATATTTTGATCTACCACTTGGACTTGTTCTATGGTCATGTTCGAAAATGTTCACATCCTCACTGTTTAATTTGCTTTATCCTTGTTCATACTTTTTGACTCCTTCTCATCCATACCCTTATTGTGTATCTATTTCAGTCAATCGCCAGCAAGGTTCCACCGACTCCGATGAACATGCTTGACCTAAGAAGAAGCATAGGGCACCATCACCAAGTCCGTCTACCTCTGATCCGGATGATGAGTACTATGTTGGGGACGAAGAGGAAGACATTGCCCCTAGGAGTTCCGTTGGTCAATCAAAGCCGCGCACCAGGAGGGGTCCCATGCCTCAAGTCCGAGGGTCTGCTATGCCTGTTGCCCGTGGTCGCCACATCTCCATGGAGATCCCTAATAGCGGGTGACGGTGTCCTGGACTAGGGGGTACTCACCACATCGTCTCCCGATCAGTTGGATTGGGCCGAGGACCCCCATGGCCGTATACTCATGGGCCAGTTCGGACAACCCCTGACGCATACAAAGAAGACTCCACAAGACTTGGCGCCCAAGACAAGGACTCTCCTAAACCCTAGGCCTCCGGTGTCTTATATAAACCGAGGCCATGCTAGTCAATAGAGAATCTCATATTCATTACTACCATCTCGTGGTAGATACATGTACTTTGTACTACACCCATATGAATACAATCAAAAGTAGCATGTAGGGTATTATCTCATCAAGAGAGCCCGAAGCTGGGTAAAACTCCGTGTCCATGTTACCATCGCTCTAAGACGCCTAGTTTAGGACCCCTACTACGAGATCTGCTGGTTTTGACACCGACATTGGTGCTTTCATTGAGAGCCTGCTAGGTGATCATCACGGATCGATGGGATAATCAGGTGATATTTTTTCAATTGGATCCGTTCCACCTAAATCATCTCTTTCATAAGTCATTGCTTTCATGCTGTGCTATTTTGTTTGTAGTTAGATCAGGATTCATGATCTAAAAGATTTTAACGACGGCGTCCGCACCATCGCCTCGTAGTACATCGGACCTGGACTCTGATGTGGCTATTACGAGCACGACCAACTCGCAAGTACGCATACCCTGCGCACCATGGAAATTCCCGAAGAAGTACGCGCAGACAAGATTAAGGGTTCACTGGGTTGGTCAAGGCAAAAAAGTTAAAGGAACAAGACTGATCGGTGGCGATCCAACCAAGAAGCAGTGCAAACCGATCAGAATTCATCTCGGCGGAGCACACGTCAGGGTGATTCGGTCCTTTCCCTCCTTATACTATTATTTATTATCCAAGCTCTATCGGGCCGCCGATCCTCCATTACTTTTTCTGGAGAGAACGTAGACCAAAAAGTACTGCCCATGCGATTGAGTGCTACTTGTAGCGCAGTACTTGTGCTCCCCTAGTGAATTCTACTACTACCTCCGTCTCGGTGAATAAGTCATTCGCGTAGTTCTAGGTTGACGATTTAACTATCTAAATATGTATTATATGTGACAAAAAAAATATATTTGGAAACTACATCCTTGTAGAAATCTAGTGATATACTTTTCATAACATATAACACATATTTAATTGCTCAAATCGATGACCTAGAACTACGTGAATGACTTATTCACCTAGACGGAGGTAGTAGTAATTTAACTACTAGTACACCACTCCACGTATTGGTGAGTACTACCAGAAGTACTTCTTGGATAGATCAAAGTGATCTGGCACTTGTGCAATGTGGATCACTTTTTCTTTTATTTGCCTTGATCTGCTACAACTTTGGTCTGCTACCTTCATTAGGATCAAACAGGTTCTATTTTTAGCACCGATATTATTACATAATACTTTCTATTGATGTGCATTATTTTTGCACAGATATTTCGCTGATTTCTTTTTAGTTAGCTGTTTTGCATAAATTATCTTTTTCACAAATCACGGTCTCCGGGTCATGCTATTCTGTTCATCAAGAAAATTCCAGCGACGGTGACCGTGTGTGCCGCCTGGTTGCACATCAGATCTGAGGTCCACTATGACGGACTAGCAACTGGCATGACTTCTGAGGATGTGTTGCACATTATGGGAGATCTTGAACAGCTGCGTTCCAGCCGAACATGCGCGCGCAGCAACAAGCTTGAGCAGCAGACATGGGCTGAATTCGGATCACTTGGCGGCATACAGGGAGACCCAATCCCTCTTCATTTTTCTTTGTTATTCAATTAAAGGCGGTTTTCGCTTTTTGCTAATCACAGTCTTTCTTGCACTTCTCACGTGCTAGCGCTGTTACTAGTACTATTACTAAATGTGTGTTAAATGTGTGTTAAACGGCGAGCAAGAGATGGTTCGGTCAGTTTCCCGTCCGCAGTCCGGCGAACGCCGCATCTAGAACTTAGACCGCCCTACGAATTTAGACCTTGTCATGCCCTCACCATGGCGTCAATAACCCGCGTCGACATTGTCATCGGCGCCTAGGCTATACTCTTCGAACTATCGACTTCACATAAATAAATTATGCAATTTTTTAATTGTTATTATTTTTGGTTTGCACTATTTACATGTGAGCAGGAAATCTACTTCGCCTGCGCCACCTCGATGAGCCGACGCTGCCGCTCCCCCTCCATCGGCCAAGATGTGCCCTCACCTAGCCGACCAACTTCGTCAGCTCGGCTGGACTGGGGGCTTTGCATCGCCACATCGGCCGTGCTACGTCGTCACTTTGGAGTGACGAGATCTTCGCTCCATCACCCCGGGACTGGCTTGGGGGCTGGAACCTTGTCCCGCATCAAGCTCGGACCGCGTCATCAATGCCGAACACATTGACCAGCTAAGTTGCTTTCATGCTCAAAAAACTTTTAAGTTTTAAATTTTATTCGGTTCGACCAAGCATTATACTTTTTTGGCAGATAGTTGTTTGTGGAAAAATTCCTCGTCATAACTTTGTTTCTGACACACAAATTCAAATACCCCGTTTACTTGGGGGCTTCCTTTATGAAGCCTTTCCTCTTGCAAATGATTATACTTGTACGGCTTCGTTCCTTGTTCGTGTATTACGCCACAATATTCACCATGTTGACTTAAGCGATTTGCAAGCTGGGTTGCCTTGCTCCTGTGTTTACCCCTACGTTCCCGATTGTTCGGCTAGGGAGTAAAGGGAGCAATTCTGCGATTGTCACGATTGGGTCATCCGAGCTTGGACCTCAAACTGGGTGAAGCCAAAAGCTAGTGCTCTTATTGTTTTCAATGATGGTCGGCATACAACGGAACTCATGAGTACAAAAAATCTATTGCAAAAGTCTCATAGTAACAATGAGCAACCGAAGAAAGGTATCAGTGGAGGTACTGTTTTCTTTGAAGATGCTTCTTACACTTTGTCAGTAATATAGCAAAAGTCCCTGAGCGTGCTTTGTCTGTTACAGCCTTATGGCCTGATTGCCTGGTTATCGGAAACACCATCGACATTCTCGACAGGTAGAGTACATAACACTTTTCGGCCCTTGGCCGAAGAGGGAGAAGCCGACGGTCGGTTAAGATGCATTTAAAGTTCGGGTGAACACATATATGATATAAGTACTTCGGTACATACAATCATTATACATAAAACTCTTTTACCAAAGTCACTCGGTGGCTCTTAAATTTATGTGAGCTATTTTATAATAAGTGTTCTTCTTCTTAGTCGTTGCAAAGTCTTTTTTCAATCACTCCTTTTTTGACGCGAGTGTGTGGTCAATAGCCGGGGAGCCTAATTTCTCTAAACTGGCCTAACGAGAAGTACTCCGCCTTCGGGATAGGAGGTTGAAGCCGTAGGCTGACCCGCTTGAAGTCTTGAGATAGGATGTGTCATGTTAAAGCACGACAGAAGCACATTTTTTTTCTTTTTCTTTTCTAAGACCAATTTTCTGATTGGCACCGAACAATTGATCTAGTTCGGACGTCGAGTTTTTACTGACGTTTTTTTGGTTTTCCAATCCAATGGCACTTTTCAACTATTTGTGTGTTTTCCGCACAAGTCTCGCAGTGCGACGCCGGACACCTTTAGAGATTCGGCAAAAATTCTCGGATATTGCTATATATGCATCAATTTCGAATTGTGTCTTCGGTCAATAGTTGGGTTTCCCGGCTCCTGTGCTTGCCTCCTACGTTCCGCTTTGTTTGGCTAGGTGTGCAAAGGGAGAACCACTGCGATTTTGCTTCTAGCTCGCATGGTTAAACACCTCAGTGGAGAAAGCCGAAAACTGACTGTCACAATAAGCGTAAACTGGTCAGTGGTTCGATGACTGTATTAAATGACAGGCCATTCATAACATTGGCTGAAGTGTTTGCGACTTGACCTCGGCTGTCGCCGAACACTAACTAGGGGGCTACTTGCTGGCCTCCCAACTTTAAGCTCCTATGACTAAGTGAAAGTTATATAGCCCGCATATCTGATTGCCTCTTTTCCGCTAACACAACCACCTTCGGGCACCGAGACGTCGGCTAAGGGTTGTTTTGTCATTGCGGAAACACCCTGCATAGCATCTACAAGGGGGTAGAAGCCGATGATGGGCCACTTTCAGATTATAAACGGTTGCAACGGAAGTGAAAATTTGGGTTCATTTAGACCATAGAGTTTGGAAGCTTTCCCCGAACAAAATCCTCAGTATTTTCCTCCCACATTGATCGGAGCTGAGGTTTCATGATCATGCTTAGCATGACAACCCAAAGAAAGGAACCGATAGCGGGATTATTTTCTTTGAAAGATGTTTCTTATGTTAAACAACAATAGAACATGTCTCTCTGCGTACCTTTGTTTATAAAACCATATGGCTGGATTGCCTCGTTTTCCATAAATCTTTGCCCTTATAATGGCTTTATAAATTAGAAGAACACTCCTCGGCTACTGGCTGAAGAGGTGGAAGCCGATGGTCGGTCAACAAAGTTTTGTACAATACGGATTCGAGCAATAATGATGTAAAGTACTTGGATACATAGAATCATTACACATAATTTGTGATTTTACTCTGGATATCGATCCTTAATTCAGCCACCCGTGCCCTTATTAAGGCTCGGGGGCTACTGGGCTTCGTGCTTATCATTTACAAATATTAAAGGGGTACATCGATCCCCTGATCTGGTGTTGCCACCCGACCAGTGGCTCGGGGGCTACTGCATTGACAATCTAATGCAGAAATTTAAAGTGCAATATAGTTTTTGAGGAGATTATTATCCTCAGGTTGGTCGGCCGCACCCAACCTGAGTCTCGAGGACTTTGCACACCGTGTTTCTATTCCTAAGTATGTTGCCGAGCTGGGAATTGATCCTCAGGCTGATTTTATGAATCGGCCTGAGTCTCAGGGGCTACTAGGGTCGGTGGTTTGATTTTTTCCTTCAGGTGCATCCCGGATATTAGGCCAACACACACCTTGAGGGCTACTGGATATACATCTCGGGCAAGATTACATTGCACAATTCCGAATTAAATTCATAAAAATCAGCCCATGGCCGAGGTGGTGCACCACCTCGGATACAGTCCGACGTTGGTGCTCGACTACAATAGGCACCCCGGAAGTAGTCCGACATAAAGCTCGGACGCTTGTGGCTGGCTCCATAGAGGGCATTTCCGGCATTAAGCTCGGCTAAACTCCTTCAACTTTTTTGAACCAAAGTGATCTATGACACCTTGGACATAGTCCGGCATTGGAGGTCGGATGCAGTTTGGCGTTGGAGCTCGGCTGTAACAATACTCCTCAGTTACATTCCGGCGGTGGAGCTCGAATACATTCCAGCGGTGGAGCTCGGATACATTCCGGCGTTGGAGCTCGGAAGCGGTCCGGCGTTGGTGCTCGGCTGCAAAAGATACCTCGAATGCAGTCCGGCGTTGGAGCTCGGATGCAAGAGGACACTGTCGCCCGGGAACAACCCCAACCCCGAGGTGTGGCATAAAAATAAGAAGGCATTGATAAAGGCCGAAAGCTTAAAGGGGCTCCTCGGATACCCGACGTGTAAACTCTTCGGATGCATTTCGGCGATCCTCAAGATCGAAGATGAGAAGATTTATTGAACCAGTTTTCAAGACCGACGACCGAAGATGAAGAATAGTTCGGAAGAATCAAGGAACATCCCCAACTTGAAGACCGGTTCAGGGGGCTACTGATGGTGTCCTGGACTAGGGGGTACTCACCACGTCGTCTCCCGATCAGTTGGATTGGGCCGAGGACCCCCATGGCCGTATACTCATGGGCCAGTTCGGACAACCCCTGCCGCATACAAGGAAGACTCCACAAGACTTGGCGCCCAAGACAAGGACTCTCCTAAACCCTAGGCCTCCGGTGTCTTATATAAACCGAAGCGGGGCTAGTCAATAGACAATCTCATATTCATTACTACCATCTCGTGGTAGATACATGTACTCTGTACTACACCCATATGAATACAATCAAAAGCAGCATGTAGGGTATTATCTCATCAAGAGAGCCCGAAGCTGGGTAAAACCCCATGTCCATGTTACCATCGCTCCAAGACGCCTAGTTTAGGACCCCTACTATGAGATCTGCCGGTTTTGACACCGACAGCGGGGATTGCCCCATTCACGATTTTATGACCGTGGGGGCTGGTCCATACCTTGAGTTTCGAAGGGATATCAATCAATTTGAGATGAGGGCTGATGCTGAGGATGCTCGTTGCCGTACTCGCATGCAGCAGGACCTCTACTCTAGCTTCACCCGCGGCCGTGGACTTGCTGCTCACAAGTGCGTGGATCTTAAGTTCTTGCATGATAATTTGCCATGTTCCCTGACAACCCAGTCAAGATCATTGATGATATGACTCTCGGTCCAGCAATGACCTTCAGGTGTGATTAGAATGAAGCTGCCATCCTTCAGTTCTATGCCACCTGCTTCTTTGGCCCTGACAACACTCTCACCTAGATGACCGATGATACCATGCTTAGCATCACCTATGAGCATTTGTTCAGATTTTGGGCCTCTCCAGTGTTGGACACAAAATCCACAGTCTGGATCCACTTCATAAGCCCAAGCGAATTGATGATTGCATGCCTCTTGTTAAGCCTATCACTTAGCTCATTGAGGAGGAACGTGTGTATCCACCCAATGAGGTATCCATCTTCAAGTCTCCTTACTACATTCTCTATCATTGTGTGCTTCACACTCTCTATCCAAAGAAGGGAGATCGCTCAAGGGCTCGCAACTACTGCATTGACTTGATGATTCATATGCATGAGAAGCCTACCAAGCCTCTTGACACAGCTCATTACATTTGGCATGAGATCCGTCTTTCCAGCTTTCTTCAGTCGCGCCAATTCCCTCATGCTCCATTCATTCAGGCGCTGATTGATCACACTGCTCCGTTTGAGGTTGCAAAGACAGAGGTGCATGCTATCTGGAAACCACCTCCTCATATGCGCATGTCTGGTCGTGCACCATTTGCTACTCCTCGACAGTCTAGGAAGTATGCTGGTGTGTCTCAGCCCACAGGCTCCCCCGTGCCTTCCTCCTTGACCGCACCTCATGGACGTCTTGCCATGTTCTTGAGCAAGCTCAGTTTGCTATTATGAAGGCGATCACTTTCAACTGTCAGCAAAACCATGATGTTCAGAAGTGCCTCATCATCTCCAAGAACCAGCTCAAGCAGCGCCTTCGCGACCGTGGGAGTCCCTTGAGTGATGATGATCCTATTCCGGCGGCTCCATCCTCTTCCACCTTCGGATTCCCGTCTCGTGACAAGTACGCCGAGTTCTTTGATGATAATGATGACATCCGCCAGGAGTGATTTCTATTGTAGTCTTATGGTTCTTCACCCCTTCTTTGCATGTTGCTGTCAAAGGGGGAGAAGTAGTATCTTAGTTTGGGTTTGGATCATGCTATATGTTGGTCATGTGTGTGCACTATTATTCAAACTCTTATGTATGCTATGTATGGTGCTTAATTGTTTGAGACTATGTTGTTAACCTTATGGCTATGAGTTTTTGTTCTCTCATATGTGCGTGTCATACTTTGTTATCTTTTTTGAGTTACATATGCTACCATGAGAGTTTGTGTTGTGCATCCTAACATAATCATCCCATGCACTCAATGAGGGGGAGCTAAAGCAAATAGGAACATATAATGTATTATGCTCTCATGATTTACAATGCAAGATTTATTTATTGCATCTATGATACTACATGTATGATTGTCATCAACAAACAAAAAGGGGGAGATTGAAAGTGCAATCTTGCCCTTACATCATGTTTTGATGTTGATGACAATATACATGTAGGGGACTAACTATGTTTGTCAAGTAAATCTCAGGTGTTAGTCTCCGGTTCATCAAAATGTGTGAGGATCGTGAACATACGAAGTTGATTTTAACCAAAGTATACTCAAGCAAGAAGTATCAGAAAGATTGCATCATTTGATTTCTTGAGTATAAGATCCTGCACTATTAAGAGGGGGTCGGTAGGGTTAGTGAAAGACTTGCTCAAGCACAATAATTCCTAGCTTCAAAATCTTAGGGTCACAAAAAAATATTTTGGTGCATATGTTCTGTTTTGCTCCCATGCCGGATGTCTGGGCCGCCAACCGGACGTCCGGGCCGCATGCTGGATATTCGGCCCACTCATCGGATGTCCAGCTCCCTGCTATCCAGACTCCAGTAGATTTGTACGCATTTGCCGGAAGTCCGGGCTTCACCCAGGATGTCTAGGACTTCTAGTCATGTAGGATGTCCGGACCTTGCCCCGTATGTCCGGGCCTTCCTGTGCTGCCGGATGTCCGGGCTTTGCCTCGGATGTCCGGCCCCTCTGCTTCATGCTCTGTTGTCTGCTTTACGCTTGTAGTGCTACACTAGGCTGGATGTCCGGCCTCTGCCCCAGATGTCCGGCCTACCCTGTCATTTGCACTACAACGGTCACTTTTACTCACACACTATATATAGCCCTCTTCCCCCACGGGAAAGGGTTGACCATTCACATTGAGCAAACCCTAGAACACATTTCACTGTCTCTCACACACTGCAACACCAAATCTTAGACCCCTAAGGGATTTGAGAGCATTTGAGAGAAGTTGTCCACCCAAATGATAGATCCACTCCTTCCCCTTCTTTGCACCAAAGGAATTCGTGATTTGAGCAAGTCTTGAGCTTTTCTCCATCGTTCTTGTTACTCTTGGAGGTTGGAGACTCCTAGGCGGTAGGAGTCATTTGGAGAGGAATCGTTCTTTGTGATTACCCCGGGAAAGTTTGTGAGTGTTTGGAGACCACCCCAAGGTCTACCACTAGTGGTTGAGAAACGCCTTCGTGGTGTTGTCTCAAAGGGAGAATAGGGTGAGCCTTCGTGCCGTTGGTGTGCCTTCATGGTAACACCCACCTATCTAACGGTGATGTAGCTTCCCTCCAAGGAATTGAACATCGGCATACATCCTCGTCTCTCGGAGTTGCGGTTATCCCTAACCCTAACTCCCTACTTGTGGTTACTTGTCTCTTAGTCTTTACTTATATCATATTGTTCTTGCTTACTCTCCTAATTGTGTTACTTGTTTACCTTGCTTAGCTCATAGCTTCACACTTGCAATTGTTAGGCTCAACTTCATATTCCGCATTATTGCCTAAAATTGCTAAGTAACAATTAAAATTTGTAATTGTACCTATTCACCCCCCTCTAGGTCCATCTCGATCCTTTCAGTCGTCCCGCCTGCATTCTCATCTAGATCCTCCCCTTGCTCTCTCTCTCTCTCTATCTATCTATCTATCTATCTATCTATCTATCTATCTATCTATCTATCTATCTATCTATCTATCTATCTATCTCAAATCTCTGTCATGGCACCGCCGTTCTGCCCATGCGCCGACGAGGAGTCGCCACCCCCCGAGGAGGCTCACTCGAAGAGCAGCGACGAGGACACCTATGCGTCATCGGACGAGGTTGCGTCGGACCCCCAAACTTTGGATTGGTTTTTGGGGCCAGTATGATCTTTGTCTTTGGAAGTCGCTGCCGCCGGCTGAGAAAGCTAGGCAAGTGGCTTTCAAGAAGGAGATGGTGGAGGAGGATGCCAGGTACCAGGCGGCCTGTGAAGCCCGTGATGCCGCCTAGAAAACGGAGGCGGCAGAGCTTTGGGGGCGGGTGCGTCGTCGTGCGGAGGAGGTGTACAAAGACGGGTACTTTGCAAGTAAGGCGAGAGGTGCTATCATCCACATATGTTTTGTATACTAATTTGAATCTATCTATTATCATCCACATATACAGAATGGAAAGAGTATAAACACACATTGAAACAGAACATATAAGAACGGAAAACAGAGTACACACATTGAAACAGAGCAATAAATAGAGCAATAGTATGATTGCTATGAATACATAGCTATCCACGTTGAAATGACTCAACAAAATAAAATGCGTCCATGAGACCATGACGAGCAGCCCTTGACTATGGTAGCTCTTGGCTCTGCCTGAACTCATGCAGGCGTTCGTCCAAGCAGTCGACACACTCGCGGTACATCTGGAGCGCGATCTCGAGCTCCAAGTTGGATATTTCATTGGAGATCACCATCTCGAGAGATGCGACGGCCATGTTACTCTACTGCGCCCAGGTGGACACCTGGGCCAAGGAGGCGGTCGAGCCTACCGACCAGCGCGTTGGCATCGAGCGGGCCACGGACAAGGCGAACGGCGTGACCCATGCAAACGGCGCAGTGGGCGTCCGGTGCAAGTATGGCACGGCCGGCCTCTGGTGCAAGTAAGCGCAGAGGGCCTGTGCCCACTCCTGGCGAGGAATGTGGTACTGACGGGACGTGTACCCAGCTGTGACGCCCTATCGACAACAGGCAAGCACCGATGGATCCGCTCTTGCTGTGTGGCGCGTCGCGCCTCTCGCTCTGCGACGCTGCAACGCTCTCGCTGTGCGATGAGCCGCAGCCTATCGACGCGGACACGCCTAGCTTGCTCTGTGGTGCGCCATCGATCATGTTGTGCGGCGAGCTGCAGCCTCTCGGCGCTGACATGCCTATCTTCATCCACGGCGCTAAAGCGCCATGCGCCAAAGGTCTGCTCAACCCTGGCGATGATGCGCATCACGGCGTCGTCCATCGCGTTGCCGGGGAGCGCCGCGGCCTCGACGGGTCATGGCACCTTCTGGTTTTCCTTGTCAATGAATTTGGTGGCAGAGGCGGCGCTTTGGTGCGTTGGCATGCTTGGAAAAGGTGGATGTGCTGCAGGTTGTGCTTATTGCCTCTGTGCGTCGCGCCATGCCTAGGTTTATGTGCAATATCGCTGACTGGCGGGAAACAGGTGAGGAAATGGCGGGAAACGGTGGCATGTTCATAGAACGCCATCAATTAATGGAGACCTACAATATAAAGGAACATCGAGCTAGCACAAGAAGTAGATGACGATGAGATGAACACGGACCACACTAGGGAACCCTTCGGTGATGAAATCATCAATCACAAACAGTTGTACACTAGCAAGCATTTGCCCACAACACACACGGCTTATTCCATCACAAACAGGTCGGATGGATCAAATATATGCCATGTCTACACATTGTCAAAAAGTAATGCGGTAGACCTTGTTTAACATATGTTAAAAAAATAAAATAAAATAAGAAACAAGGACCCCGAGGTTAAATTAGCTGAGGGAATGGGTCATTTTGGTCATTTGACCGGTATGACCCATCCTATCAGTTAATTTAACATCAACACAACTTCCCATCCAGTCACCCATCTGATGGCTGCTCCAGCCTGAGCACACTTAACTTGAGAGTTCTCTTAGATGAGCTACTGGTGGAACAGCTAGTCCTTGCTGATATATGATGCCTCTTTGCATCCTTACGGCGTATCCGGATGACTGCCCGTCCCCCAATGGCCAATACATATTGTGTAGACAAAGCATATCACGTACGTCTTATTAGAAGCAATCATCTGTGTTATTATCGGTCTTCGCACACATTTCTGATTACAGACCTGTTTGCCGCGTAACACACACATCTTGTTATATTGAACCGTTTCTGTTCTCTTGTGTCAACGCAAACAGTTCATCCGAGTGAACCGCATGCTGTATATCGCACACACACCTTGATCTGGTTGACTGTTTCTTTTGTGTTGCCTAATCACAAACAGTTCATCCGAGTGAATCGTATGCTGTGTATTGCACACGCCTTCATCTGGCTACCCGTTTCTTTTGTTCCTCCTTATCGCAAACAGTTAATTGAACTGAACCGTATGCCCTGCATCGCACACGCAACTAAAATCTGAACCGTGTTTGATGCAGCCGCCATCGCAAACGTTTTGTACATTTTAGACGGTTCTCTGACACCACTGTTTGCGATTATTGCATCGCACACAGTTTCTCGAAGGATCTCTGATCGTAGTGTCATGTTAGCAGCATCCGCATGTTCGCCCCCAACCACCTTGGACTTGACATTGAACACCTTTAGCCAAAGGCCGAAGTGTGGCTGGACTTAGAGGAAAGCCTCGCAGAAGATAACGAAGGACGAGATATGGAGGGAGTTGGGTCTAGATCGTGAAAATCGAGCCCGTAAAAGAACATCGACCCCCTCACAAAGGGGTGCGGGGAAAATCCAAGCCCCCTAAGGAAATGGGGGAGGAATACAACCCTTTCGCCTGGCCTAGGCATGTGGACGATCTAGCCCGCTTCAGGGACCCGATGGGTGATGTCTACTATGCAACTTTATTCTTGTAGACTCGTGTTGGGCCTCCAAGTGCAGAGTTTTGTAGGACAATAGCAATTCCCCTCAAATGGATGACCTAAGATTTATCAATCCGTGGGAGGAGTAGGATGAAGATAGTCTCTCTCAAGCAACCCTGAATCAAATACAAGAAATCTCTTGTGTCCCCAACACACCCAATACAATGGCAAATTGTATAGGTGCACTAGTTCAGCAAAGAGATGGTGATAAAAGTGTAGTATGGATAGTATATATGAGTTTTTGTAGTGCAAACAATAAAAACAGCAAGGCAGTAAATAGTAAAATGGAGCACAAACAGTATTGCAATGATGGAAAATGAGGCCTAGGGTGCATACTTTCACTAGTGCAATCTCTCAACAATGCTAACATAGTTGGATCATATGATTATCCCTCAAAGTGCAGTAAAGAATCACTCCCGAGTTCCTATTGGTGGAGAACAAAAGATAGAAATTGTTTGTAGGGTACGAAACCACCTCAAAGCTATTCTTTCCGATCAATCAATCCTAGAGTTCATACTAAAATGACACAAAGCTATTCTTTCCGATCAATCAATCCTAGAGTTCATACTAAAATGACACAAAGCTATTCTTTCCGATCAATCTAACCAAGAGTTCGTACTAAAATAACACCATATGACACACATCAACCAACTCTAATGTCACCTAGATACTCCAATGTCACCACAAGTATCCGTGAGTTAATTCTATGATATGCATCAAACAACTTAATGATCATAATATTCAATCCACACAAAGAACTACAAGGAGACCCCAAAGTTTCTATCGGAGAAAAGATAATAAAAACGTGCATCAACCCCTATGCATAGATTACCCCAATGTCACCTCGGGAATACGCAAGTTGAGTGACATAACATACATCAAGTGAATCAATATGATACCCCATTGTCACCTCAACTATTCATACAGCAAGACATACATCATGTGTTCCCAGATCTGAACATTCAATCCGACAAGACAAACTTCAAAGGGTAAAAATACAATTCATCACAACAAGAGTAGAGGGGAGAAACATCGTATGATCTATCTATGTTAACAAAGCCCATGATACATCAAGATCGTGACATCTCAAGATCACGAGAGGGAGAGATTAAACACATAACTACCGGTATAAACCCTCGGCCCAGAGGGTGGACTACTCCCTCCTCAACATGGTGGCCGCCGGGATGATGAAGATGGCCACCGGTGATGATCTCCCGCTCCGGCAAGGTGTCGGAACGGGCTCCAGATTTGTTTTTGGTGGCTATAGAGGCTTGCAGCGGCGGAACTTCTGATCTAGGTTCTCCCCGAGGGGTTTTGGAATATTTGACAATTTATAGGGAGAAGAGGGGTGCGGGGGCCCACCAAGGTGGGCACAACCCACCGGGGCGTGCCTGGGGGGGGGGGCAGGCGCTCCCTTGTGGGTTGTGCCCCCCTCGGGGCACCCCGCAGGTGTTGCTCTCGCCCATTGGATGTCTTCCGGGCCAAAAAAATCCGCAAAAAGTTTCGCGGTGTTTGGACTCCGTTTGATATTGATTTCCTGCGATATAAAAAACAAGCAAAAACAACAACTGGCACTGGGCACTGGGTCAATAGGTTAGTCCCAAAATGATATAAAGTTGCTATAAAATGATTGTAAAACATCCAAGAATTATAATATAACAACATGAATACTTCATAAATTATAGATACGTTGGAGACGCATCAGCATCCCCAAGCTTAATTCCTACTCGTCCTCGAGTATTTAAATGATAAAAGAAATAATTTATGAAGTGTGAATGCTAGCAAAGTGCATAAGTTTGATCAATGATAATTCCAATCACTTCCCCTAGCATCATAACAACAACTCTTTCTCATAAAACTCATCTTGACAAAGTAGCAACCAATTCACATGTTAAGGTTCAAACAATGAATTCTCTTGAAACTCAACAACCTATATTCTTAGTCACCAAAAAATTGCAATTCAACTTATTCAACGGAGTCTAAGTAAGTGCTCCACATACTCAAGCATCATATAGTCTTCTATGATTGCTAACACTCACCGCATACACATGAGCAAAACATTTCAACCGAACACACAGAAAGATAGGGGCTTATAATTTCGCCTCTCAACATTCACCTCAAGGGTGATGTCACCAATAATAACTCATGCTACCCATATCCAATTGGGTCTATGTGCCTAGATCTTTCCTCACCACATGATGCTTGCCAAAAGAGAAAAATAAAAAGGAATAGAGAGAAGAACTTTGACTCTTGCATGAAAGTAAATACATAAAAGTAAAAGGTTGGCCCTTCGCAAAGGGAACCAGAGGTTGCCATGCACTTTTTGTTTGTATTCTCAATCCCTTAGTGCAAGAGAACGTCATGTTATATTGCCCCTTATGATGGCAACCTTTATCATGGAGTCTGTCGCTTTTATTCTTCGCCATCACAAGTTCGTACAACACTCAATTTTCTCTTACACTAAATTATCTAACACTTTTAGAAGCAATTTTTATTACCTTATTGCACCGATGACAACTTACTTGAAGTATTTTACTCAATCCATAGGTAGGTATGGTGGACTCTTGAGAATAAGATTTGGGTTTAAGGGTTTTTGGATGCACAAGTAGTATGTCTACTTGGTGCCGAATTTTTGGCTAGCAAAGATGGGGGGCAAGCACCACATGTTGAAGGATCTATGACAATATAACTTCTATGTGAATATGAACAAACATAAATTATTACGTTGTCTTCCTTGTCCAACGTCAACAATTTTGGTATATAAGAATTTGATGGGGCCTCACAATCACAAAAGATTTCCAAGATAGTGTATTTGCATGTGAAAGTTCTCTTCCTTATAGTAATCATCCAGGAATTGCTTGTATGACCAATATTATGATTGTCAAGCTTGAAAAGATTTCACTTTCTAAACCCAATGTGAAGCTACCACTAGGCATGATATGAACTTATAATTTCAACTTCATGAAATTCAATCCATTCAACAATTTACTCATAGGATATAAGTGAAGCACAAGAGTAAATGACAAACTACTCCAAAAAATATAAGAGAAGATCAAGCGAGTTGTTATGTAAATGGGTAGCTATTTGAGGACTCTCATTTATTTAAACCTTTCATATCTAAGTATTTTATTAAAACATCAAGCAAAACAAAACAAAATGACATTTCCAAGAATAGCACAACTCATGTGAAGAAGCAAAAAACTTAGGTTCAACCGATATAACCGATAATTGTTGAAGAAGAAAGGTGGGATGCCTACCGGGGCATCCCCATGCTTAGATGCTTGAGACTTCTTGAAATATTAGCTTGGGATGCCTTGGGCATCCCCAAGCTTGAGATTTTGTGTCTCCTTAATTCCTCTTATATCACGGTTTCCCTAAATCTTAAAAACTTCATCCACACAAAACTCAACAAGAACTCGTGAGATAAGTTAGTATAAATCAATGCAAAACCTTATCATTCTCTACTGTAGAAAATCACTAAACTTACAGTTTGACATTGCATACTAAATGCCTCTGCATATTTAATACTCCTATCCTCAAATAGAATCATTAAACAAGCAAACATATGCAGACAATGCAACCATAACAGCAATCTGCCAAAACAGTACAGTCTGTAAAGAATGCAAGATTCATCATACTTCCCTAACTCCAACAATTCTAAAAAATTACCACAGTGTAGAGTACTTTGACAAGCTATTTAATGGGGAGAATGATAGTTCTACCATTGAACTAGACGACTCCTTTGATGAGACCAGCATGCGTTTTGTGCGGCTAATCCAGGAGTCTGAGGTCAAGGAAGCTTTAAAGGGGATGAAAGGAGGCAAGGCGATGGGCCCTGATTGTATCCCCATTGAGGTGTGGAAAGGTCTCAGGGACATAGCGATAGTATGGCTAACCAAGCTTTTCAACCTCATTTTTCGGGCAAATAAGATGCCAGAAGAATGGAGACTGAGTATATTAGTACCAATCTTCAAACAAGGGGGATGTTCAGAGTTGTACTAATTACCGTGGAATTAAGCTGATGAGCCATACAATGAAGCTATCAAAGAGAGTCATTGAGCACCGCTTAAGAAGAATGCCAAGCGTGACCAAAAATAAGTTTGGTTTCATGCCTGGGAGGTCGACCATGGAAGCCATTTTCTTGGTATGACAACTTATGGAGAGATATAGGGAGCAAAAGAAGGACTTGCATATGGTGTTCATTGACTTAGAGAAGGCCTATGATAAGATACCACGGAATGTGTGGTGCGCCTTGGAGAAACGCAAAGTCCCAGCGAAGTACATTACCCTCATCAAGGACATGTACGATAATGTTGTGACAAGTGTTCGAACAAGTGATGTCGACACTGATGACTTCCCGATTAAGATAGGACTGCATCAGGGGTCAGCTTTGAGCCCTTATCTTTTTTCATTGATGATAGATGAGATCACAAGGGATATACAAGGAGATATACCATGGTGTATGCTCTTTGCGGATGATGTGGTGCTAGTTGACGATAGTCGGACGGGGGTAAATAGGAAGTTAGAGTTATGGAGACAAACCTTGGAATCAAAAGGGTTTAGGCTTAGTAGAACTAAAACCAAGTACATGATGTGCGGTTTCAGTACTACTAGGTGTGAGGAGGAGGTTAGCCTTGATGACCGGGTGGTACCTCAGAAGGACACTTTTCCGTATTTGCGGTCAATGCTACAGGAGGATGGGGGCATTGATGAAGATGTGAACCATCGAATCAAAGCCGGATGAATGAAGTGGCGCCAAGCTTCTGGCATTCTCTGTGACAAGAGAATGCCACAAAAGCTAAAAGGCAAGTTCTACAGGACGGCAGTTCGACCCACAATGTTGTATGGCGCTGAGTGTTGGCCGTCTAAAAGGCGACATGTTCAATAGTTAGGTGTGGCGGAGATGCATATGTTGAGATGGATGTGTGGTCACACAAGGAAGGATCGAGTCTGGAATGATAATATACGAGATAGAGTTGGGGTAGAACCAATTGAAGAGAAGCTTGTCCAACATCGTCTGAGATGGTTTAGGTATATTCAGCGTAGGCCTCCAGAAGCTCCAGTGCATAGCGGACGGCTAAAGCGTGCGGAGAATGTCAATAGATGGCGGGGTAGACCGAATTTGACATGGGAGGAGTCCGTTAAGAGAGACCTGAAGGATTGGAGTATCACCAAACAACTAGCTATGGACAGGGGTGCGTGGAAGCTTGCTATCCATGTGCCAGAGCCATGAGTTGGTTGCGAGATCTTATGGGTTTCAGCTCTAGCCTACCCCAACTTGTTTGGTACTAAAGGCTTTGTTGTTGTTGGTGGTGTTGTTGTTACTATGCAAAAAAATTCAACATTTTATCACATTCTAACTTTTCTCGGGAATTTTTGCAACAACGGTAAACTTTCTGTTTTGAAACATCAACTCATATTCTTGCAAAATAAGCATGGTAAAGGCTATCCTCGACTTTTTTTGAAAAGAAAGATGCAAAAAATTATTATAAATAACAGCAAGAAAATCCTAACAAAAGAAAATGACGCTCCAAGCAAAACACATATCATGTGACGAATAAAAATGTAGCTCCAAGTGAAGTTACCGATAATGTTGGAGACGAAAGAGGGGATGCCTTCCGGGGCATCCCCAAGCTTAGTTGCTTGGATCTTCCTTGAAATTACCTTGGGGTGCCTTGGGCATCCCCAAGCTTAGGGTCTTTTCACTCCTTATTCTCCTCATATCGACATCTCACCCAAAACTTGAAAACTCCAATCACACAAAACTTAACGGAACTTCGTGAGATAGGTTAGTATGATAAAGAGAAAACCATTTCACTTTGGTACTGTCAAAGACAAGATTCATAATTGTTTCCACACAATCACTACGGTAGCATATCATTTCCACAATTTATATTGAGCAATATAAGCCATAGAAACTATGAAACAAGCAAACTATGCATTGAAAACAGAATCTGTCAAAAACAGAACAGTCTGAAGTAATATGTACTCCAACCATACTTATGCTACTACAAAAATTCTGAAAAATTAGGAAAATGTAGGGAATTTTTATATCTATCACCTGTAAAAAAATCAGATCAAAAGAACGTTCCAGTGAATTTTCAAAATTCCTGGAATGGGTGCAAAAGTTTCTGTTTTTGCACAGATTCAAGTACACATCCCAAAGGCTTTACTTGGCACTTTATTGAAACGAAGCAATAAAACATGATTACTACAGTAGAATAATCATGTGAACACACAGAAACAGTAGGTAAAAGTGTTGGGTTATCTCCCAACAAGTGCTTTTCTTTAATGCCTAGGCATGATGAGTTCAATGATGCTCGCATAAAAGATAAGGATTGAAACATAACAAGAGCATCATAAATCATAAGTTCCTCTATCATAATAATTTTCAGTAGCATCATGAATAGATTCATCCATATAACCATCATATAAAGCATTCTTTTCATGATCCAAAAGCATAGAAGATTTATTACTCTTTATGGCATACATGTCATCATAATAATCATCATAGACAGCAACATTATTGTCATAGTCAATTGAAACCTCTTCCAAAATAGTAGATGTATCACTAAATAAAGTCATGACCTCTACAAATCCACTTTCATCAATATTGTAATAACATTCAACACCCTCCAAAACAGTGGGATCACTACTACCTAGAGTTGACACTCTTCCAAACCCACTTTCATCATTGTAAACATCATAAATAGGAGGCATGCTATCATCGTAATAAATTTTCTTATCAAAAGTAGAAGGAATCAAAGGATTGTATTCATTATTCAAAGCATACCCAAGCTTAGGACAGGCATTATTTTCAGGAAATAAATCTTCAAACATTTCATACTCATCAGATATAGCATCCCCAAGATTGTGGTTTTGCATATCATCATAATCATTCTTATCAATAGCATGAATGGCACCAATAGTATAGGAAACATTATTATAATATTCTTCCAAGCAAGTGACAAAAAGATTTTCAAGATCATAAGAGACATAATTTTCTTCCCAATCATAATCATCACAACAAGTAGTAGGCATCGCAAAATCATACTCAATATCCATCCTCCATCAACATATTTGATTCACTTTCATGAGGCACAATGGTGATAGGAGCAATATTACTTGGGAGAGTTACCTTTTTACCTCTACTTTTTCTTATTTTCTTTTTCTTCTTCACCACCTCATGTATGGGTTTAATTAATTTTTTCGAGTTTCTTGTTGAAGAGATTGATTGGATAGGAAGCTCCTCCTCGTTACCCGATTCCTCATAATAAACACTAGGAGGGTATTGGGAAATATTTTCCCTTTCATTAGTACTCTCTTCATACTCTATTTGTTTTCTGGTCTTTAGATAGTTGGCAATATAAGGATTCTCAATGCAATTTACCACACAAAACATATAAATTTCCTCTATATCAAAATCAAGAAATCTATTGAGATTAAATTTTGGAATACCCTTAGTTATACGTTTCATTTCTTCATACCCCAAAAGAAGACTAAGATCTTTATGATGCTCAAGGATAATCAATTTACCACAATATTTGTACACGATTTGATCATGAAACAAATAGCATTGGATATTTAAATGACCATGTTCATTGCAAAGTTCACAAGGATGGCAAAAAATTAAATCTTTCAGCATGATCATCTAGCCTCTCTTGCAACTTTTTCGTTTCTAAATATTTATGCTTCTTACAAAATCTATCTTCCGTTTTTGGAGTGCTTTTGTACTCCCAATTCACTCCGTAAAAAATGACATTCTTATAGGAGACATCATTATCATGACCAATGCAATCATCATTAACATAAAGGATATTCAAAGAATTCGTACTAGCAATATTGCAATCATGCCCATTATCCAACATTTTTGTGCCATAAATTTTGTTGAATTCTTTTTGTAGCAATTGAGCACAATCATCAGAATCCTTATTCTCAAGATAGACATTATAAAGATAAAGAACAACCTAAGGTAACCCAAACTCCATTTTTTGTAATTTTCTTTTTATAAACCAAACTAGAGATAAAACAAGAAACTAAAATATTTGATTGCAAGATCTAAAGATATACCCTCAAGCACTCACCTCCCCGGCAACGGCGCCAGAAAAGAGCTTGATGTCTACTATGCAACTTTATTCTTGTAGACTCATGTTAGGCCACCAAGCACAGAGTTTTGTAGGACAGTAGCAATTTTCCCTCAAGTGGATGACCTAAGGTTTATCACTCCGTGGGAGGCGTAGGATGAAGATAGTCTCTCTCAAGCAACCCTACAATGAAATACAAGAAATCTCTTGTGTCCCCAAGACACCCAATACAATGAAAATTGTATAGGTGCACTAGTTCGACGAAGAGATAGTGATAAAAGTGTAGTATGGATAGTAGATATGAGTTTTTGTAGTGCGAACAATAAAAAACAGCAAGGTAGTAAATAGTAAAACGAAGCACAAACGATATTGCAATGATGGAAAATGAGGCCTAGGGTGCATACTTTCACTAGTGCAATCTCTCAACAATGCTAACATAGTTGGATCATATGATTATCCCTCAAAGTGCAGTAAAGAATCACTCCCGAGTTCCTATTAGTGGAGAACAAAAGATAGAAATTGTTTGTAGGGTATGAAATCACCTCAAAGATATTCTTTCCGATCAATCAATCCTAGAGTTCATACTAAAATGACACAAAGCTATTCTTTCCGATCAATCTAACCAAGAGTTCATACTAAAATAACACCATATGACACACATCAACCAACTCTAATGTCACCTAGATACTCCAATGTCACCACAAGTATCCGTGAGTTAATTCTATGATATGCATCAAACAACTTAATGATCATAATATTCAATCCACACAAAGAACTACAAGGAGACCCCAAAGTTTCTATCGAAGAAAAGATAATAAAAACGTGCATCAACCCCTATGCATAGATTACCCCAATGTCACCTCGGGAATCCGCAAGTTGAGTGACATAACATACATCAAGTGAATCAATATGATACCCCATTGTCGCCTCAACTATTCATACAACAAGACATACATCATGTGTTCCCAGATCTGAACATTCAATCCTACAAGACAAACTTCAAAGGGTAAAGATACAATTCATCACAACAAGAGTAGAGAGGGGAGAAACATCGTATGATCTATCTATGTTAACAAAGCCCATGATACATCAAGATCGTGACATCTCAAGATCACGAGATAGAGAGAGAGACAGAGAGAGAGAGAGAGATTAAACACATAGCTACCGGTATAAACCCTCAGCCCCGAGGGTGGACTACTCCCTCCTCATCGTGGTGGCCACCGAGATGATGAAGATGGCCACCGGTGATGATCTCCCCCTCTGGCTGGGTGCCAAAACGGGCCCCTGATTGGTTTTCGGTGGCTACAGAGGCTTGCGGCGATGGAACTTCCGATCTAGGTTCTCCCTGAGGGTTTTTGGAATATTTGACAATTTATAGGGCGAAGAGGGGTGCGGGAGGCCACCGAGGTGGGCACAACCCACCGGGGCGCGCCTGGGGGGCCTGGCACACCCTGGTGGGTTGTGCCCCCCTCAGGGCACCCCCCAGGTGTTGCTCTGGCCCATTGGATGTCTTCTGGTCCATAAAAAATCCACAAAAAGTTTTGCGGTGTTTGGAATCTGTTTGATATTGATTTCCTGCGATGTAAAAAACAAGCAAAAAATAGCAACTGGAACTGGAACTGGGCACTGGGTCAATAGGTTAGTCCTAAAAAATGATATAAAGTTGCTATAAAATGATTGTAAAGCATCCAAGAATGATAATATAACAACATGAATACTTCATAAATTATAGATACGTCGAATACGTATCAATGGGTGATGTTGGACGACAAGTAACCCTAGATCGGAAGTTCCACCGTCGCAAGCCTCTGTAGCCACGAAAAACCAACCGGGAGCCTGTTGGCACCCTTCCGGAGGGGGAGATCATCACCCGAGGCCATCTTCATCATCCCTATGGTCTCCATGATGAGGAGGGAGTAGTCCACCCTCGGGGCTAAGGGTTTGTACCCGTAGCTATGTGTTTAATCTCTCTCTCTCGTGTTCTTGAGATGTCACGATCTTGATGTATCGCGGGCTTTGTTAATATAGTTGGATCATATGGTGTTTTCCCCTCTCTCTATCTTGTTGTGATGAATTGAGTTTTCCCTTTGAGATTTCGTTCTTATTGGATTGAATACTTTTGTGGATTTGAGAGCACTTGATATATGTCTTGCACATGAATACTTGAAAGATCAAGGATGTCGCCTAGAGGGGGGTGAATAGGCGCTTTAAAATAATTACGGTTTAGGCTTGAACAAATGCGGAATAAACCTAGCGGTTAATTTGTCAAGCACAAAACCTAAAACAACTAGGCTCACCTATGTGCACCAACAACTTATGCTAAGCAAGATAAGTAACTATGTGATAGCAAGATATATGACAAAGAACAATATAGCTATCACAAACTAAAGTGCATAAGTAAAGGGCTCGGGTAAGAGATAACGGAGGCACGCGGAGACGACGATGTATCCCGAAGTTCACACCCTTGCGGATGCTAATCTCCGTTTGGAGCGGTGTGGAGGCACAATGCTCCCCAAGAAGCCACTAGGGCCACCGTAATCTCCTCACGCCCTCGCACAATGCAAGATGCCGTGATTCCACTAAGGGACCCTTGAGGGCAGTCACCGAACCCGTACAAATGGCGACCCTTGGGGGAGGTCACCGAACCCGTACACTTTGGCAACCCTTGGGGGCGGTCACCGGTACCCGTCAAATTGCTCGGGGCGATCTCCACAACCAAATTGGAGACCCCGACGCTTGCCCGGAGCTTTACACCACAATGATTGAGCTCCAAGCACCACCAACCGTCTAGGGAGCCAAAGCAACCAAGAGGAATAAGCTCAAGGGCACCAAGCACCCAAGAGTAATAAGCTTCTCAACTTGAAACTTCCACGTATCACCGTGGAGAACTCAAACCGATGCACCAAATGCAATGGCAAGGGCACACGGAGTGCCCAAGTCCTTCTCTCCCAAATCCCACCGAAGCAACTAATGCTAGGGAGGAAAATGAGAGGAAGAACAAGAAGGAGAACACCAAGAACTCCAAGATTTAGATCCAAGGGGTTCCCCTCACATAGAGGAGAAAGTGATTGGTGGAAACGTGGATCTAGATCTCCTCTCTCTTTTCCCTCAAAAACTAGCAAGAATCCATGGAGGGATTGAGAGATAGCAAGCTCGGAGAAGGTCAACAATGGGGGAAGAACACGAGCTTAAAGGATAAGGTTCAATGGGGAAGAAGACACCCTTTTATAGGTGGGAAAAAATCCAACCGTTATGCTCACAGCCCGCACAAAGCGGTACTACCGCTCCAAGGAGCAGTACTACCGCTAGGGCGGTAGTACCCCTTTGAAAAACAACAGCGAGGAGGCAAAAGGCCAGTAGAACCGCTGGAGCGGTACTACCGCTCGTCCTCACGGTACTACCGCTCGACCTCACAGTACTACCACAAATGGTAGCGGTACTACTGCTTGCGAGCGGTACTAAAATAATACTTTTGTGCCTACTTCCGCTGAGCAAAACACGAGATTTTGGTCCGAAGCGGTACTACCACTTAGGATCCGCGGTACTACTACTCTGGAGCGGTACTACCGCTCAGGAGCCGCAGTAGTACCGCTCTGGAGCGGTAGTAAAAAATTACATCCGCTCTAGTCACGGAAGTACCGCTGCAGCCTTTACCAAAACAGCCACAACTTTTGCAAACGGACTCCGAATTCAATGAAACCGAGCTTGTTGGAAAGCTAACGACATGGGCTAACATAATCTTAATAGAAATATCAAGAATAAGCAAATGAGAAAAGTCCCATAAGAAAATGGTGAGAACCCTTCCTCGGATAAGACCGGTAAAACCTCCAACACCGAAAACATCATAGAAGACGCATGCGAACTCCGTTTTTGATGAACTCAAGCTTGTCATCAAGATGACCATAAGCTCTAAGACTCACAAAGATAACCAAACAAGAACCAAGAAACATGATGCAAGGATTCAATGGTTTGAGCTCTCTACTAACGATACGATCAAGCTACCAACTTGAGAGCCCCCCTTGATAGTACGACAAACGATCCTATAACTCGGTCTCTCAACTACCACCACGAGACCGGTAAAATAGGAAACCTATCAAGGGCAAACCTTTGCCTTGCACATGGTCCACTTGAGCTAGATGAAGACGATCTTGACTCCCTCAAGTTGGACCACCTTTCTTGATTGCGTTGGCTCAATGAAGACTAGATGACTGCTCCCCCATAGTCCACTATGGGTGAGCCACTCTTAGGAACATCTTCACAATTCCATTGAAACCACAATGGATGACAAGATTCAAGCACTTGATCTCTTCGTGATGCTCCACTTGAACTTTCACACGACAATCTTGATGACGATCACCACTTGATGTCATCCTTTCCATGGGTTGTATGATATCTGCCTCTTGACGCAAGCCCATGGACACGTACCTAACCCCACATAGAACTCTCACATAGACCATGGGTTAGTACACAAAGTGCAATGGACAATGCTTACCATACCATGGGATCACTTGATCCCTCTCGGTACATCTTCTACGCTTTGTGAGTTGATCAACTTGATTCACTCTTGACTTAGTCTTGATCAACCTTGAATCTTTCCAACTCTCTTCATTTAGATGATGTCTTGAAGTTAAACATGAATGATCACACAATCTTCTTCTTCAAGACATGCTTGCAATAAGCTCAACACTCACATGACCAATCTTTGGATAATTCCTTAATAGCACATTGGTCAACTCATAAACTCCTTGAAACCAACACATGGACTTCAAGAAAAACCTATGGACAAATCCTTCAAATATAACTCAAGACAACCATTAGTCCATAGAGATTGTCATCAATTACCAAAACCAAACATGGGGGCACCGCATGTTCTTACAATCTCCCCCATTTTGGTAATTGATGACAATCACTTTTAAGAGAGTTTATACAAGGAATTATGCATCACCATGCAATGCAACAACCAATGATGCATGAGAATGAGATGCAAAAGCTTAGGAACCAAAACCAAAGCAAGGATAATACTCAGACGACTTATCCACAAAACTCTCTGAAACTTCTCCCCCATTGGCATCGATTGCCAAAATGGGCGAAAAGCTTAGAAGGCCAATATAAATTGTGGTCCTCCAGAAATTGTGTATTTCTCAACAAGAGAGTGGAATGCAATACACATATCCAACTGTCAGTACTTGGAGGAAGACAAACTATATTGATGCCCAAATATTGCAACAGAAAGATATGCCACAAAGACATAAGAAAGAGAGACACAAGCAATCAAAAGATACCAATTGAAGCAACTAGACCAATAATCCTACGTGCCACAAGAAAAGATAAGAAAAGCGCAAAGGAGTGTTCTAAAGAAACTAGAGAAGCTCCCCCTGATTTGTGCACACATAAGAATATTTGTCTTTGAATACAAAGTGCACAAAATAGGATCATAGCTCCCCCAAAATCAATAGAAACTCACATCCAGTGCAAGTGAGCAAAAAGGAAACAAAGCCTAGTGCTTGCAACAAGCACATGGTTGAGCAACATGTAAGAGAGGCAAGTTAAGAAAAGGCTCAACCAAAAATGATGTGTGTGAGTCATGGAGAAGCACTTGAGAAGACTAAAATTAGGATGAGCATTAAGCATCAACATAGTCTTGAAAGAGTGAGGCGCACGGTGCAAGGCCTATCATTCCCACACACAATTGGCAAATGGGTTCACAAGCTTACTAATAAGAAAATAGAGAACCTATGCTTGTGACAACCCGTGGTGAAGATAGACGAAGAGAGGCTCATCAAGACGAGGGAGCCTCGTAAAGATAAGCAAGAGGAAAATAATCTTCACCACACAAGAGTGCATCAAGATGCAATGATAGAGGACACACACTCAAGGCAAAAGCTTTCACGGAGCCACCAAAGAAATAACATAAGAAAGACAAGGTGGACATGAAAGAAAGAATATCATCTAGATATGCAACTTCTCTCAAGTGTATAAGATTCTAGGTAGACGAAATCATGAAGATATATCTACAAAGAAGGATGTACACCCGGAATAGTTACAACACGAAGGAACAAGATATCCAAAAGGAAGTCATAGATATACCAATAAGATATTTGCTTGGAAGCATAGCACATGGATAGATATGGTCTTATTGGATATAGATAAATTCCTACCACACAACCATCAAAGACATCACAACTAGCAACATGAGATCATCGTTGAGATGCTTTGAGAAAGGAAACAAGTATCACAAGAACTAGTGAAACACATGCCATGATACAACCTACACAAGGTTGATGCAATAAATGTGTGAATGAAGTAGATAAAGATACTTGTTACCGAGATATCATTGGAAGGATGTAGTAGATACCCATTGAAGGTAGATAGTAGTTCATTGATCATCCTAGCTTGACTCCAAAATGCACATGGTGACAACACCTTCCTTGTGAGTGAGCCGAGCATCCAATGAATCTCCAAATGTTCCTAGAAGAACAACACAAACTAAACGGTACCCAAACTCAGCGGGACCAAATAGTTAGAAACACGAATACATAGGACAAACTCCACATAAATATGTGCATATAGATCTGAAAAAGAATTTCATGCACATCTCATACAAATTGAGACTAGGTGGAGTTTCCCCTATATATTGAGTCAAAGAAAGAAAGCATGCCATAAAACATACATGAAGTAAATATGCATGCTCAAGACTTTCAAGAACTAAAACCAAAACAAAACGTAATGCAAAGAGAAAAGGATACCAAATAGATAAATCATCACTTGGAAGATATCATTAAAGATACAACAAGGAGTGAGATATCCATTGATACACACTAAAATAAAAGATGTCAAACTCCCAAAGAGAGGATGGTTCCAAACAAACCAAGCTCTCAACAAAGTTTCATGATGGCACAAAGTACCAAAAAGAAATGGCTTGCATTCCACCTACACACTTGATAAGGATCACAAGAAGAGTGTTCTAGAGAAAATAGGATAGCTCCCCCACGAGTTGTGCATTATATAGGGAATTTGTATTTGAATACAAAATGCACAAGGTGTGATCACCACTTTCACTATATCTAGAAAACCCTAGACAAGAACAAGAAATAAACAAGATCCACAAGTGGTATGGAAGACAATGGGAGTTGACACAAACCTTAGCAAGCGAAAAGGCAAATAAAAGCAAAAGCCAATGTAAAGATGATCAATAAATTCTACCACACAAAAGTGACTACCAATTGTCAAAAGACAAGAAGTATTTGGAAGTAATTCTCGGTGGTAGATAACAAGGATATCCGACATCATCTTCACACCAAACACAAGCAAATTGCAACTTGTAGAGCTAACATGCCACCTAGGAACAAGATAATCTACAATATCAATTCTAGGTGACAATATCTCAAATGTACCCACTTTCTAGGCTTGTAATATGCACTTAGCATATTACTCCCCCATAATGTGATACCAATAAGAACTTAACAAGAGGCAATAAGAGGACCCAACAAGATATAATCAATGGAATTTTGAGAATTTGAATTTCTCATGAGAGATATACCACCTAGCGACTAGATAATCTTGTAATATCAATACTAGATGGTATTCCTCATGTACACACATTTATAGGATTGTGAGGTGCACAAAGCACATCACTCCCCCAAAATGGGAAGTTCCATTAATCTCTCACACGAGCCAACTAGGATACAAACAAGAAGAAAAAAGGCTCAAAGCATGACACACACGTACATGATGTGCAAACCATCACACACAGTTGGAAGCACAACATATACAAACACATGCAAGGAACAAAACCAAAACATGCAAGGGGGCAAGTAACTTTCAATGTAAACAATTTAAGTACAAGTTACCGCAAGGAGGCACATTGGATATAAGATAGAAACTTGATAATCCAATTGACTTGGCTTGAGACAATAAGAATGATGAAGTCCCCTTAGTTCTTCATAATGTAGCCAAGTCTCCGATGCCCTCCATCAACACCTATTGATCAAGTTTGAGTTTGGTGGTCCCCAACCAAGTTGGGTCCTAAGAGGTTAGTCACAATAGGCTTGGCTACCCAAATGGTTCTTTTCTTGACACCACTTTGAGTACCAACAAACTTGGCAAACACATTGCCAACCTTATCCTTCCCAAGAGAATAGATATCATAAATAATAATTGGGTTGGATAAGTTACCACTAGTGCATGAAGAAGCGACGTGACCTTTCTCATGACATAAGTAGCAACGTCTACTCTTCACTTTCTTCTCACTTGATTTCTCAACAAGAGAAGCATTATCTTGAGTCTTCTTGGGAAGTGGCCTTTCTTCAACTTGAGGTTGAGCATGAGATTGAACTTGTGGCCTCTTCCCTTGTTGCTTGTCACTAATGGCCTTCTTCTTCAATGGGCAAGATCTAACATGATGCCCTTCAATTTTGCACTTGAAGCAAATAATCTTGGCCGAATTCTTGACTTGCTCTTGGCCCTTCTTCTTGATTCTCTTGGACTTCTTCTTATTATTGGAGTTGAATCCAAGTCCACCTTTGTCATTGGGGGATTTTTGCACACTCAAGATATTGTTGAGTGTGGAATTCCCTTCATGACCCTTTTCCAAGTCTTTCTTCAAAGATGTGACTTGGGCCTTGAGCTCTTTGATTTCCTCTACATGGTTAGTCTCAACACAAGTACTAGAGGAAGTATAAGCTTCATTGTTAGAGCAACAAGGCAAGGAAAGCAATTCATCACAAGATGTACCAACATTGTGAGTAGATGAATTACAAGGACTAGCACATGGCAATATACTATCTTGACTAGAAGTAGTGCTAGTATCCACATGAGGCTCACTAGATGTTACCTTAGCAATCATGGCCTCATGAGCTATCTTTAGCACACTATAGGATACTAGAAGATCATCATGAGAGCTTTAGAGCTTTTCATGACTTTCTTCCAATTTCCCATAATTGCTAGATAGCACGTCAAGTTGAGCCCGTAGCTCAACATTCTCCTTCAAAATGGATGCTTCACAAGTAATAGAGTTAGTAGCACAAGCATCATCATTTACAACAATAGGAGGGGACAACTTGGCAAGCTCTTTTAAATAAGAAGCTTCAAGTTGAGCATGAGACTCGGTGAGTTTGATGAGCTCACCCTTGATGACCCTTGAGCCATTTTTGAGGTGCTCAAAATCCTCAAGGAGTCTAGCATGAGAAACTTCAAGCTTAGCATTTCTAGTTTTGAAATCATTGGCCACCTCAAGAGCTCTATCATGAGATTCCCTCACTCTAGATAATTCTAGATCAAAAGTCTCCTTAAGAGATTTAGAGGTGGTTTGTTCATGTTCAAGAGCTTGAGATAGCTCCGCGATCTCATTTGCGTAATCACGCTCAAGAGCTTCCATTTTCTCAATGGTGACCTCATGCTCCTCTAGACGAGATTCCAACTCCTCAATGTATTTCTTGCCATCAATGGCAATGGACATTATTTCCATGAAGTTGGAACGAGCAATTTTATTTTTATGAAGAGCTTTAAAAATCATTTACCCCTTAATTTTTAAGGAGGCAACATTATCATTCTCTTTATCATTATCCTTGTCATCATTAGCATCAGCATCATCATCAAGAGACCTATTGGGGTACAAAGTAGGAGATACCTTTGACGCCTTAGCCATAAGGCAAAAAGCAATAGATGATGATGTAGGATCCCTTGAGGCACCATTAAACACCACATCTTGTTCCATGGAGTGTTCGGTTTCCTCTACATTGTTAGCACAACGATTCGAGGAAGTAGATGCATTTTTATCATGGAAACAAGACATAGCAAGCATATCATCATGAGATTTAGTCGAGCAATTTCTACATGATATGCAAGGACTATCAACACCAGCATGTGAAACATTTGGAGTGCTTGAAGTGTTAAAGTCCAAAGAAGGAGCATTGCAATAATATAGTGATGAAGGATCATCCACAATAAGCATACTATCATCATTGCAATGACCAACACTACTCAGCATATCATTACCTTGTGGAAAACCACATGTAGGTGAAGTAGAAGAAGTTGAGAAGACTATACGGCCGGAGGTGGAGGGAGAACAATCATCCGCACAAATCTTGGACACACCATATTTATCTTGAAGCTTCGTCCACAACTCATGAGCATCCCGGAACAGCATGAGTTGAAATATAACTACATTGCTCAAAGCATTGAAAAGCACATTAGAAGCTTGAGCATTGAGATAAGAGTTTTTCTCATCCTATAAAGATAATCTTTGGGGATCCTTTGGAGGAGAAAAACCCATATCTACAATTCGCTCTAAATTTGGGTCCATGACCCTAAAGAGATTAAGCATGCGAATTACCCAAACATAAAAAATTGTGCCATCGAAACTAAGAGTGTCAGAGAATCCTAATCCCCTAGTCGACATCTTTACTCTCTTGGCGGTTAAGACCAACAAAGAGAGACGAGGCTCTGATACCAATTGAAAGATCGAGGATGTCGCCTAGAGGGGGGGTGAATAGGCGCTTAAAAATAATTACGGTTTAGGCTAGAACACATGCGGAAAAAACCTAGCGGTTAATTTGTCAAGCACAAAACCTAAAACAACTAGGCTCACCTATGTGCACCAACAACTTATGCTAAGCAAGATAAGGAACTATGTGATAGCAAGATATATGACAAAGAACAATATGGCTATCACAAAGTAAAGTGCATAAGTAAAGGGCTCGGGTAAGAGATAACCGAGGCACGCGGAGACGATGATGTATCCCGAAGTTCACACCCTTGCGGATGCTAATCTCCGTTTGGAGCGGTGTGGAGGCACAATGCTCCCCAAGAAGCCACTAGGGCCACCGTAATCTCCTCACGCCCTCGCACAATGCAAGATGCCGTGATTCCACTAAGGGACCCTTGAGGGCGGTCACCAAACCCGTACAAATGGCGACCCTTGGGGGCGGTCACCGAACCCGTACACTTTGGCAACCCTTGGGGGCGGTCACCGGTACCCGTCAAATTGCTCGGGGCGATCTGCACAACCTAATTGGAGACCCCGACGCTTGCCCGGAGCTTTACACCACAATGATTGAGCTCCAAGCACCACCAACCGTCTAGGGCGCCAAAGCACCCAAGAGGATAAAGCTCAAGGGCACCAAGCACCCAAGAGTAATAAGCTTCTCAACTTGAAACTTCCACGTATCACCATGGAGAACTCAAACCGATGCACCAAATGCAATGGCAAGGGCACACGGAGTGCCCAAGTCCTTCTCTCCCAAATCCCACTGAAGCAACTAATGCTAGGGAGGAAAATGAGAGGAAGAGCAAGAAGGAGAACACCAAGAACTCCAAGATTTAGATCCAAGGGGTTCCCCTCACATAGAGGAGAAAGTGATTGGTGGAAACGTGGATCTAGATCTCCTCTCTCTTTTCCCTCCAAAACTAGCAAGAATCCATGGAGGGATTGAGAGATAGCAAGCTCGGAGAAGGTCAACAATGGGGGAAGAACACGAGCTTAAAGGATAAGGTTCAATGGGGAAGAAGACACCCTTTTATAGGTGGAGAAAAATCCACCCGTTATGCTCACAGCCCGCACAGAGCGGTACTACCGCTCCAAGGAGCGGTACTACCGCTAGGGCGGTAGTACCCCTTTGAAAAACAACAGCGAGGAGGCAAAAGGCCAGTAGAACTGCTGGAGCGGTACTACCGCTCGTCCTCACGGTACTACCGCTCGACCTCATAGTACTACCACAAATGGTAGCGGTACTACTGCTTGCGAGCGGTACTAAAAAAATACTTTTTTGCCTACTTCCGCTGAGCAAAACATGAGATTTTGGTCTGAAGCGGTACTATCGCTTAGGAGCCGTGGTAGTACTGCTCTGGAGCAGTACTACCGCTCAGGAGCCGCGGTAGTACCGCTCTGGAGCGGTAGTAAAAAATTACATCCGCTCTAGTCGCGATAGTACCGCTGCAGCCTTTACCAAAACAGCCACAACTTTTGCAAACGGACTCCGAATTCAATGAAACCAAGTTTTTTGGAAAGATAACGACATGGGCTAACACAATCTTAATAGAAATATCAATAATAAGCAAATGAGAAAAGTCCCATAAGAAAATGGTGAGAACCCTCTCGGATAAGACCGGTAAAACCTCCAAACCGAAAACATCATAGAAGACGCATGCGAACTCCGTTTTCGATGAAATAAAGCTTGTCATCAAGATGACCATAAGCTCTAAGACTCACAAAGATAACCAAACAAGAACCAAGAAACATGATGCAAGGATGCAATGGTTTGAGCTCTCTACTAACGATACGATCAAGCTACCAACTTGAGAGCCCCCCTTGATAGTACGGCAAACGATCCTATAACTCGGTGTCCCAACTACCACCACGAGACCGGTAAAATAGAAAACCTATCAAGGGAAAACCTTTGCCTTGCACATGGTCCACTTGAGCTAGATGAAGATGATCTTGACTCCCTCAAGTTGGACCACCTTTCTTGATTGCGTTGGCTCGATGAAGACTAGATGATTTCTCCCCCATAGTCCACTATGGGTGAGCCACTATTAGGCGCATCTTCACAAGTCAATTGACACCACAATGGATGGCAAAATTCAAGCACTTGATCTCTTCGTGATGCTCCACTTGAACTTGCACACGACAATCTTGATGACGATCACCACTTGATGTCATCCTTTCCATGGGTTGTATGATATCTGCCTCTTGACGCAAGCCCATGGACACGTACCTAACCCCACATAGAACTCTCACATAGACCATGAGTTATTACACAAAGTGCAATGGACAATGCTTACCATACCATGGGATCACTTGATCCCTCTCGGTACATCTTCTACGCTTTGTGAGTTGATCAACTTGATTCACTCTTGACTTAGTCTTGATCAACCTTGAATCTTTCCAACTCTCTTCATTTGGATGATGTCTTGAAGATAAACATGAATGATCACACAATCTTATTCTTCAAGACATGCTTGCAATAAGCTCAACACTCACATGACCAATCTTTGGATAATTCCTTAATAGCACATTGGTCAACTCATAAACTCCTTGAAACCAACACATGGACTTCAAGAAAACCCTATGGACAAATCCTTCAAATATAGCTCAAGACAACCATTAGTCAATAGAGATTGTCATCAATTACCAAAACCAAACATGGGGGCACCGCATGTTCTTACAATACTCGTGGTGACAATGGGGTATTATATTGTATCACTTGAGATATGTTTTGGCACTCAACTGGTGGATTCCCGAGGTGACATTGCGGTAATCTATGCATAGAGGTTGATGCACGTTCCCGTCTTTAGTTTCTCCGGTAGAAATCTTGGGGCACTCTTTGAGGTTCTTTGTGTTGGATTGAGTATTATGAATCTGAATTTGCTCTGGTGTTATTTTAGTGCAAACTCTTGATACATCAAACGGAAAGAATAACTTGGTGTTATTTTAGTACGAACCCTTGATAGCTCGATCGGAAAGAATAACTTGATGTTATTTTAGTACGAACTCTTGGATAGATAGATCGGAAAGAATAGCTACAAACAATTCCTTCTTATGTTTTCAAGCATTTCATTACCGTTTGTGCTCACTTTTGTTACTTGCTACCTTGCTATTTTTTATGGCTCCTATTACAAATATCAATATCTACTATCATTACTACACTTTTATCACCATCTCTTTGCCGAACTAGTGCACCTATACAATTTACCATTGTATTTGGTGTGTTGGGGACACAAGAGACTCTTTGTTATTTGGTTGCAGGGTTGTTTGAGAGAGACCATCTTCATCCTACGCCTCCCACGGATTGATAAACCTTAGGTCATCCAGTTGAGGTAAAATTTCTACTGTCATACAAAACTCTGCGCTTGGAGGCCCAACACGAGTCTACAAGAATAAAGTGGCATAGTAGACATCAAGCTCTTTTCTGACACTATTGCCAGGGAGGTGAGTGCTTAAAGGTATATCTTTAGATCTTGCAATTGAATCTTTTAGTTTCTTATTTTATTACTAGTTTGGTTTATAAAAACAAAACTAAAAAATGGAATTGAGGTGGTCTTATATTATTCGTCTTTATCATGTCTTTCTTGAAAATGATGGAAATGAAAATTGTGCTCAATTGATAGAAGAAGAATTCAATAGAATGCTTGGCATAAATGATGAGCATTCTTGCAATGTTGTTAGTATGAATTATTTGAATATCCATGATGCTAGTGATATGCAAAACCATAAGCTTGGGGATGTTATGTTTGATGAAGATGATATTTTTATTCCCCAAAGTTTTGATGTGCAAATTTGTTATAATGGTAGCATGCCTCCTATTTATGATGATTACAATGATGAATGTGGGTTTGGAAGAGTTTTAACTCCAGGTAATGATCCCACTATTTTTGAGGCTGTTGAATATTTTCACAATATTGATGAAAGTGGATTTGGAGAGGTCATGACTTTATTTAGTGATGAATCCACTATTTTGGAAGAGGTTTCAATTGACTATGAAAACAAAGTTGCTATCTATGACGATTATGGTGATCACATGTATGCTATAAAGAATAATGATAACCATGAAACTTGTCATCATGATTTTAATTTCCAGGCACATGATAGCTATTTTGTTGACTTTGCTCCCACTACTATTCATGAGAACAAATTTGCTTATGTGGAGAGTAATAAAATTTCTATGCTTGTGTATCCTGAAAAGAATGCTTTATGTGATAGTTATATTGTGGAATTCATTCATGATGCTACTTAAAATTATTATGAGAGAGGAACATATGCTTGTAGGCTTCTCACTAATATCAAGTTTCCTCTCTTTATGTTGAAAGTTTTGAAGTTGCACTTGTTTTGCCTTCCTATGCTAGTTGATTCTTGTTCCCATAAGTTGTTTGCTCACAAAATGCCTATGCATAGGAAGTGTGTTACACTTAAGTATGCTTGCCATGTGATTCATGATGCTCTTGTTATCTTTCAATTCTTATATTTTATGTGAGCATCATTGAACTCATCATGCCTAGCTAAAAAGGCATTAAAGAAAAGCGCTTGTTGGGAGACAACCCAACACTTTTACTTACTTTTTTGTGTGTTAACATGATTATTCTACTGTAGTAATCATGTTTTATTGCTTTTGTTTCAATAAAGTGCCAAGTAAAGCCTTTGGGATAGTGTGGATGATAGTTGACTTGAATCTGTGCAAAAACAGAAACTTTTGCGCTCAGTCCAGGAATTTTTAAAATCCACTAGCACGTGATTTTGATCTGAATTTTTTACAGGTGATATATATACAGATTATTTAATTTTCCTAATGTTTCAAAAAAATTAGAGTTAGATATGTATGGTTGGAGTACATATTACTTCACACTGTTCAGTTTTTGACAGATTCTGTTTTCAATGCATAGTTTGCTTGTCTTCTAGTTTCTATGGCTTATATTGATCAATATAAATTGTGGAAATGACAGGCTACAGTAGGCATTGTGTGAGAACAATTATGAATCTCGTCTTTGACAGTACCAAAGTGAATGGTTTGCTCTTTATCATACTAACTATCTCAGGAAGTTCCGTTAAGTTTTGTGTGATTGAAGTTTTCATGTTTTGGGTGAGATGTCGATATGAGGAGAATTAGGAGTGACAAGACCCTAAGCTTGGGGATGCCCAAGGTACCCCAAGGTAATATTCAAGGAAGATCCAAGCAACTAAGGTTGAGGATGCTCCGGAAGGCATCCCCTCTTTCGTCTCCAAGATTATCGGTATCCTCACTTGGAGCTATGTTTTCATTTGTCACATGACATGTGTTTTACTTGGAGTGACAATTTATTTTGTTAGGATTTGCTTGATGTTATTTAAAATAATGTTTTGCATCTTTTACTTCAATAAAAGTGTCAAGGATATCTTTCCACATGTTTATTTTGTAACTATAGGAGTTGCTGTTTCAAAACAGAAAGTTCATCGCTGTTGCAAAAATTCCCGTCAGAATGTGATAAAATGTTGATTTTTTTTTCATAGTAAGATATAATAAATTTTATATAGTGTGGTAATTTTTTAGAATTGTTGGAGTTAGGGAAGTATGATGAATCTTGCATTCTTTACAGACTGTACTGTTTTGGCAGATTGTTGTTATGGTTGCATTGTTTGCATATGTTTGCTTGTTTAATGATTCTATTTCGGGATAGGAGTATTAAATATGCAGAGGCATTTAGTATGCAATGTCAAACTGTAAGTTTAGTGATTTGCTACAGTAGAGAATGATAAGGTTTTGCATTGATTTATACTAACTTGTCTCACAAGTTCTTGTTGAGTTTTGTGTGGATGAAGTTTTTGAGATTTAGGGAAACTGTGATATGAGAGGAATTAAGGAGACACAAAAGCTCAAGCTTGGGGATGCCCAATGCATCCCAAGTTATTATTCCAAGAAGTATCAAGCATCTATGCTTGGGGATGCCTCGGTAGGCATCCCACCTTTCTTCTTCAACAATTATCGGTTAGTATCGGTTGGGCCTAAGTTTTTGCTTCTTCACATGAGTTGTGCTATTCTTCACTACAAAAAAAGACACATCCATGACATTTTGGGCCGAAAGATTTTTTTCTGTCATGCTTATGACACTTCTATGATGATAATTGTGACAAAACCCGGTATCATCATAGATGTGGTGGGCTCCTACTTCTATGACAAAAAATCATGACAGAAAATGGGCTTTTCGTCCTGGGCGGGCCGGAGACGCAGCTGCATGACATTCTTTGGGCCGTCCATGACGGAAAAAACCATGGTAGAAGTGAGGGCGAGGAAAATATCAAGGAGTTCTCGGTTACGGTGGGTGGTCTGGGGCCGAGCGATGCACGTTTCTCTCGTTCACGTACGCACGTGGGTGCGAGGCGTTGGGCTCTAACTGAACCCGAGCAAGGCGTTCGCCTAACTGAACCCAAGCGATTGCACTACAGGCTACACATTACTGAACCCGAGCGATCGATCGATGGCTGTTAGCTGAACCCGATCGAGCGATTCATTCGTTCGCTACTGTTGCTAACTGAAGCCGAACGAACCTGATGCCTCCTTCCCTTGATGAACAGTGAGTGTTGTTGGGGGGAGGGGGTTGGATGAACAGTTCCCAGTGGGGGATTGGATGAACAGGAGCCCGTTGTGTTGCCGCTGGATGAACAGGACCCCGATCAATCGAGCCGGTTAGGCATGGTTGAACAGGACCCCGTGGAGGGAAGGTTGAACAGTAGCCGGTGGAGGGCTGGTTGAATAGTAGCCGGTGGAGGGCTGGATGAACAGTAGCCCGTGGAGGGGTGGTTGAACAGGACCCCGTGGAGAGGTCTGGTTGAACAGTAGCCGGTGGAGGAGCGCGCCGTGGAGGCTGGATGAACAGGAGCCCATGGATGAATAGTCATAGGTGGAGGCTGGAGGAGGTCGACGGTGGATGAACAGTAGCCCGTGGAGGCTGGAGGAGGTGGACGGTGGAGATGAACAGTATCCCGTGGAGTCCTGTTTGCGGTACGGCACACCCCTCCCGATGAATAGGACCCCCGTTTCAACCGTGGCGCTACAACACAAGTTCGTTTCCTCCGTTTTGCGGTATGCCACACCCCTCCCGATCAACAGGACCCCGTTTCAACCGTAGGAGGTCCAACAGAAGTTTGTTTCCTCCGTTTTGCGGTACGCCAGACCCCTCCAGATGAACAGGATCCCGTTTTGACCGTGGCCGGTCGAACACAAGGCCGTTTCATCTATTTTGCGGTACGCCAGGCCTCGTTTCCATTGGCTATTCCGTCCAAGCCGGTTGGCTCCCAATGAACACGACGACACATTTTGTTCTGACCCAGCCTGTTGGTTCCCGATGAATAGGGTGCTATTTCTCCATTCCGACCCAGCCGGTTCGCTGTCCGATAAACAGGACACCATTGCTGCCGTCCGTTGCCTCTCCATGTACACAAGCCCTGGCCGTCCGTATATATATGCCCGATTACGCGCTCGAGACCCTGCCCGTATGTATGTACGTGACCGTATTTTCTTTCTTACACCCTAGCCGTTGTACGTATGTGTACATGCTACGTGTGAGCCTCTACTACGACACGTGCGCGCCTCTACTACGACACGTGGCCTTCCTTACACAGCCACGGTTCATCACTGCAGCCTGCAGACAGACTGATTTTATGTACGTACACGTTCACGATCATAATGACAACCTATGTACGCTTCGACCAGTGGGTCCTGACTGTAAGGCACTTCCTTGCGTGCGAAGATGTAGCTGGTGGGTCCCAGTAGTCAGGGGGTGAATCATTTTTTTACCCGTAATATGGACGCACTTCCTTGCGTGCGAAGATGTAGCTGGTGGGTCCCAGCAGTCAAGGGGAGAAAACATTATTTTTCAGGGTAAAAAGGATACAGTTGCATGCATGCGTCCATGGGCATGGTGCGTCCCCACTGTCAGCCTCTCACGTACAGTCATCTTCTGATGACTCTCGATTGTTGACCATGTTGACCACACCATGCCGAGCGCACCAAGCCCAGTGGAAGACGGCGAGGCCCCAGACTTGAACGACCCGGAGATGGGGAAGACGCGACAGTGGAGTCACAAATGGAGAGGAGTGGGAAACTTGACTGGTTCGGGTGCGCGGCAGCACTGCCGCCCATGGGAGACAGGAGCAAGAGCAGAGGTTGAAGAAGGAGCATGGCTGTTGGATTGACATCCAATGGTCCAGCTGCTAGAATCATTTGTTGATTAAGTTGACAAAGCCCTGCGTACACGTCTGCTTAGTAGGCCCACAAGTCAGCCACCAAATCTGACGGGTCCTAGCTGTCAACGGGAGGAATAATTTTTTTCGCATAACAAGGAGGCATTTCCTTCCGTGCGAAGATACAGTCGGTGGGTCCCAGCTGTCAGGGGGAGGAAACACTTTTTCATCTTAATAAGGAGGAACTATCCATGCGTGCAACCATGGACCTCGTGGATCCCAGTTGTCAGGCTCTCCACATACAGTCCTCTTTCGATGACTCTCGTTTGTTGACCACGCCGCACCGAGCGTAGCGAGGCGGTGGACAACGGCGAGGCCCCGGACGGGAATGACCGGGAGATGGGAAGACGCGGCAGTGGAGTCACAGATTGAGAGGAGGAGAAGGGTTATAACTGGTTCTGGTGTGTCGTGGGTGAGGGAGTCCTGGATTAAGGGGTCCTCGGACAGCCGGACTATATACTTTGTCCGGACTGTTGGACTATGAAGATACAAGATTGAAGACTTCGTCCCGTGTCCGGATGGTACTCTCCTTTGCGTGGAAGGCAAGCTTGGATATTCGGATATGTAGATTTCCTTCTCTGTAACCGACTCTGTGTAACCCTAGCCCCCTCCGGTGTCTATATAAACCTTAGGGTTTAGTCCATATGACAACAACAATCATAATCATAGGCTAGCTTCTAGGGTTTAGCCTCTATGATCTCGTGGTAGATCAACTCTTGTAATACTCATATCCTCAAGATCAATCAAGCAGGAAGTAGGGTATTACCTCCATCGAGAGGGCCCGAACATGGGTAAAACATCATGTCCCCTGCCTCCTATTACCATTAGCCTTAGACGCACAATTTGGGACCCCCTACCCGAGATCCGCCGGTTTTGACACTAACATTGGTGCTTTCATTTAGAGTTCAATTGTGTCTCCGGGATAAGGCTTGATGGCTCCCTCGATCATCTTCAACTATGCGGTCCAGGGGGAGGTCTTCCTTCCTGAATAGATCTTTGTATTCGGCGGCTTTGTACTGCAGGCCAACTCGCTTGGCCATCTGGAGCAGATCGATAACTACGCCCCTGGCCATCAGGTCAAGTTTGGAAGCTTAAACTATAGTGCCGACATGCGCGGAGACTTGATCTTCGACGGATTCGAGCCCATGATAGGTGGGTCGAACAACTACGACGGGCATGACTTTGATCTGCCGTCGCACAGTATTTGGGAGATCGTAACTGCGTTGGCACCGGGAATCCATCCAGAGCAGATCGTGCCTTCCGAGGATGGGTGGACGGACCCCGCCACGGAGGCCGCACACTCATCGGCGTCGGAGCCGAACACTAAACCCACCTCCTATGAGGGTGGTGTCATCGGACCCCCGGACTCGTCAGCGGCTGCAGGATCTGAACAGCGTGCGTCCGTGCCTATCAAATCGGATTGGGCACCCGTCATGGAGTTCACCGCCATGGATATTTTTCAGCACTCACCGTTGGGTGATGTACTGAAATCATTAAGGTCTCTTTCCTTGTCAGGAGATTCTTGGCTGAACTATGTCCGGCTTGAGTGGGGAGCGGACGATGAAAAATTCGTCCCCCACCCACCACCCACTTTATAGCCACTATCGATGACTTAACCGATGTGCTTGACTTCGACTCCGAAGACATTGACGGTATGGACGACGATGCAGGAGAAGAACAGGAACCACCACCTGTAGGGCGATGGACAGCCACCTCATCATATGATATTTATATGGTGGACACCCCTAAACAAAACAATGGTGATGAGGCAGCGGAAGATAACCCCTTGGAGAAGAAATCTAGACACCGGAGTCATCGGCGCCGCTCCAAGCCCCGTTATAGCAAAAATAGAGATACCGGCACAAGAGATAACAATTCGGATGGTGCCGAGGACAAAGACAACCCTGCCCAGCCAAGCTTCGAGCAGGCCGAGCAAGAGGATGGGCAAGCTAGCTCTAAAGAATAGGCAACTGATGGAGAATCAGAGGATGATAATTACATGCCTCTCTCCAAAGACGAAGTGAGCCTTGGCGACGAAGAATTCATCGTGCCTGAGGATCCCGTTGAGCAGGAGCACTTCAAACACAGGCTTATAGCCACTGCAAAAAGCCTAAAGAAAAAGCAGCAACAGTTTCAAGCCGATCAAGATCTGCTAACTGACAGATGGACCGAGGTCCTGGCTGCCGAGGAATACGGACTCGAGCGCCCTAGCAAAATCTACCCAAAGCACAGGCCGCTACCTCAACTCGAGGAGGAGGCTTTAAAGCCCACGCTGCCAGTGCATGACGCGGCTGACTGGCCACCCTGTGGCTGCGACAAAATAGCGTACCAGCCCGGAGTCCAGACTGCACCCCGTGGCCAATCAAACAATAACACTAAGGCCCGAGGCTACACGAAGGCCCTGCGAGATGTATCGTTAAACAAAGCAGGACAGTCAAGATCAATCTATGGATCACGGGGACGCGCCACGAGACGTGACGATGACCATCACGCCGGATACAATAAACCAAAGTCCGGCCGGGCCGAATACAATGAAGCCCGGTACAGAGGCGCCACACATCCCCTATACTTCACTGATGAAGTAATGGATCATGAATTCCCAGAAGGGTTCAAACCCGTGAACATTGAATCATACGATGGTACCACAGACCGCGCGGTATGGATAGAAGATTTTTTCCTCCACATTCACATGGCCCGCAGAGATGATCTACACGCCATCAAGTACCTCCCACTAAAACTAAAGGGACCGACTCGGCATTGGCTGAATAGCTTACCGGCAAACTCCATCGGGAGTTGGGAGAACCTGGTAGACGCATTCCTTGACAACTTCTAGGGCACTTGCGTGCGACCACCGGATGCTGATGATCTAAGTCACATAACCCAGCAGCCCGGAGAGTCAGCCAGGAAATTTTGGACCTGGTTCCTAACCAAAAAGAACTAAATCATCGACTGTCCAGATGCCGAAGCCCTAGCTGCCTTTAAGCATAACATCTGCGATGAATGGCTTGCCCGGCATCTCGGCCAGGAAAAGCCAAAGTCCATGACAGCCCTCACTACACTCATGACCCACTTTTGCGCGGGCGAGGATAGCTGGTTGGCCCGTAGCAACAATACAGCAAGCAATCTCGGCACATCAAAAGCCAAGGATAACAACGACAACTCACGGCGCAACAAACACAAGTGCCACAAAAATGGTGATAATCCCGAAGACGCGTCAGTCAATGCCGGATTCAGCGGCTCCAAGTCCGGTCAGCGGAAGAAACCATTCAACAAAAACAATTCAGGCCCGTCCAGTTTTGACCGCATACTCGACCGTCCATGCCAAATTCTTGGCACCCCTGGAAAACCAGCCAACCATACCAATAGAGAATGCTGGGTCTTCTGACAAGCCGGCAGGTCAGGCGCCGAAAACAAGGGGAAGGGGTCTCAAAGCAACGATGATGACGAAGAGCCCCGATCACCGAATACTGGAGGAAAGAGGAAATTCCCTCCCCAGGTGAAAATGGTGAATATGATATGCGCAAGCCATATTCCCAAGTGGAAACGTGCACTAAGGGAGGCCTATACAATCAACCCAAAGTTCAACCCATGGTCCTCTTGTCCGATCACCTTCGATCGCAGGGACCACCCTACGAGTATCCGTCATAGCGGTTCGGCCGCATTGGTCCTCGACCCCATCATTGACGGATTCCACCTCACACAAGTCCTTATGGACGGAGGCAGCAGCCTGAACCTGCTTTACCAGGACACAATGCGCAAAATGGGCATCAAACCCTCAAGGATCAAGCCCACAAAAACCACCTTCAAAGGTGTCATACCAGGTGTAGAGACCTATTGCACGGGCTCAGTCACACTGGAAGTGGTCTTCGGCTCTCCGGACAATCATCGTATCGAAGACTTAGTCTTCGACATCGTCCCCTTTCGCAGCGACCATGAAGCACTGCTCGGACAAACCGCATTCGCTCGTTTCAACGCGATACCACATTATGCCTACCCTAAATTAAAGATGCCCGGTCCATGCGGCGTCATCATGGTGAATGGCAGGTCCAAATTCCCCCTCACGGCCGAAGAGTCTACCACCGCTTTAACAGCAAGAACAACGGACGGCACCTTACAGTCGAACCTCGAGTCGAAGGCCAAGCTCCCGGACACCATCAATGGAGTCCGAACTACTGCGCGGCAGGATAGCCCGACCCGCCCGGAGATTAATTAAAAACACTCCAGGAAAGGATAATACAAGCCACATACTGCGGCTCAACCGCCAGGTGGTGCAAAACCATTTCTTACGTTTTCTTTACAGGTTCACCTTTACATAGGCTATGATGGAGGGCTGGGAACAGTTCGAGTGTGTCAGGGAATCTCTAGATATTCCCATGTAATCATCCGACTACACCCCGGATCCGAACATAACTTCCGCACACCCGGCATCAGCAGGTTCCGCAATCATATTTCTTTTTATCACATCATCTGTACTCATACACATTGACGTATTACTCAAATACAACATGTGGATTTATGTGATGCTCACCTACTGTTATTTCTTATTTAAAAATCTTTTGTTAAAAGGCGGTTGCTTATCGCGATATGCCTTAATATGCCAAGGGCTTCGTCACGCCCATACTACGGCAAAAAGTCCGAACACCTTCACGGTAGTCCGGCACCCCGAACTTATAGCATTATATGCATCGACTCCGAATCATGTCTTGGGTCAATAGTTAGGTTTGCCCGGCTCCTACGTTTTGGTACCTTATGTTCCGCTATATCGGCTAAGGTAGCACTGGGAGAACTACTGCGATTGTGTCCCGGTTCTTCCGGACGAGCACCTCGGTAGAGAAAGCCAAAAATTGACTGTCATGACACAGCGAGAGATGGTCAGCTATTCGAGAGGTTCTAAAATCTTTAAGGATTTCTTCCGCATAATGCTATAACCAATGCAGCGTGCGATGGATCGGCCTTTTCCGATCAGGCGCTTATAGAGCCCCTAGTGCGGTTTTCCGAACACCAGGGGTTGTGCCTACCTTCCTTGTAACAACTCCTATGTCTAAGTGAGAGCGATAAAGCCCTGTAGTCTGATTGCCTGGTTCGCTGTGCTGAACACCTCCTTTAGGGACCCAACATTGGGGTAAAGAGTGCTCAGGTTTATCCCGAACACCCCCATACTCACTACGTGGGGGCGGAAGCCGACGACTGGCCGACTCTCAGGATTAATATATAAAACGGCCGCACAGGAGGAAAAACTTTCAAACAACAAGCAATAGACGGTAAGAATGCTCTTGTTCAAATATTACAAAGGACGAACATGACCGCATTTATGGAAATATAATGTCCTTGCTGCATTGTTCCGCTGCAAGACGGGCTCCTTTTAAAACACCTTCATAATATAGTTCGGGCTTGCGGTGCTCCTTCCCCTCCGTCGGTCCCTTGGTCATCAACTTTTCTACATCCATCTTCCCCCAATGCACCTTGGCACGGGCGAAGGCCATTCGTCTACCTTCTATGCAGATCGACCGCTTGATGACTTTGAGTCGAGGGCAGGCACTTACAAGCCGCTTCATAAGCCCGAAGTAGCTGCTTGGAATTGGCTCAGCAGGCCACAACCGGATAATTAAATCCTTCATGGCTAACTCAGCCGCCTTATGTAGCTCGACCAGCTGCTTCAGCTGATCGGAGAAGGGCACCGGATAATTCGGCGCCAGATACTGCATCCAGAAGAGCTTATCCATAGTATTCCCCCATTCGGCTCGGTAAAATTGGGCGGCATCAGATATGTTACGCGGTAGCTCTGCAAATACCCCTGTATACATCAAAACTCAAGTTGTCAGATTTGATTTTCCCATCTCCAATACTTGCTTTGTACAGAAAAAGCCTTACCAGCCACAATCTTCCTCGCCTCCTGGATTTCCTTCAGGGCACCTTGGGCTTCCCCTTGGGCATCACTTGCGGCTTGGCGAGCCTGAGAGAGTTCGGATTCTTTCCCTGCTAAACTCTGCTCCAAGGTCTCACATTTTTGCATGGCCTCTTGAAGCTCTCGCTCAGCCTCAATAACTTTAGCCTTGTGTTTCTCACGAAGAACCTGCCTTGCGGCTTCCTTCTTTTCAGCTTCGACCACAACCCTCCTGAGAGCCTCAATTTCGTCCGCCACTGCTGGAGCACATTATAAAAATATTTCCATCATGCACACTTATTCATTTGTGCTACATAAACAAGGTTTCTACATACCTTGATTATCCTCCAGATGTCTCTTCACTTGGCCAAGTTCTCCTTCGGCCCGCTCCAGACTACGCCTCAGTTCGGATACTTCCGCAGCTTGAGAGGCGGCAGTCGCTATAGATGCTTGCTGGTTAAAAAGAGTGATAAATGTCATCAAGTGAGTCTCGTGCAAACATGAATTTGATTCTCTGTCCAATTCTCTCTTTCACCGAACAATGAATCAGGGGCTACTATCTATACCATGACATTCTCCCCAAAACTCATAAAACATACCTCAAAGCCTCTTATGAGGCTGACACATGATTCATTCCGTCCACTCTCAGCAGACTGAATCTTCTCAATCACCGCACCCATGAGGGCACGGTGTTCATCAAGGATGGAGGCGCCCGTCAGCGCCGCCAATAAAGTATATGGCACCTCTGGTTGAACAGAGGCGGCCAATGGAGCAGGCATACCTCCTCCAATTGGCAGAGGCTGTCTTTCTGACTCAGGGACCTTATGGGTCTCTAGAATCGTGTCCGGCTTGGGTCCGGATTCAAGATGACCACCGCCGTCAACACCCACGGGAGGTTTCTCTCCCCTGTGACCGGCCCCAGAAGTATGGCCTCCTGGCGCAGCCTTCGCGACCCTCTCCCCTCCTCCGTGGCCTGGGTCCTTCTGGGACTAAACCTCGGTTTCATTCTTACGTTTGGAGGAGGAAGCCTTCAAGGGTGCCCCGCTCCCCATAGCGTCTGAACCCAGCAGATCTTCTGACGAGGATTGTTCGGCGTGGGGCTTCGCCGGACTGAAAAAGAAAAGCACAGCTCAGATTAGAATGTGATGCCATGACAAGTTCGGACGCATGTGTGTGTTTGGATTTTATACTTACGAGTTCACCAGGGGCTCGGCCCTGGGATCCCACTCCGGGCTGCTATCGGTGGCGCCGGTGGACTCCTCTTGAAGAGGAGTTTTTCCCCTCTTAGGAAAATCGGCCTCCAAGGAGTTGGAGGCCGTTATTTTCTTCTTTCCCCTTGCGGGAGATTCGTCCTCCTCCTCCCCTTCCTCTTCAGAGGAAGAATGGGCATTGGAGTCTTCGGATTTTGTGTCCGGGGCACCACGACGACGGAGGCTACCCCTGGTCTTCTTGGCCTCCTTTTCGGTCTTCTTTTTCGGTGCCTTATATGGCGCCGGGACCAGCATCTTCATTAGAAGTGGGTCGGCCGGTTCTTCTGGCAGAGGGGCTGGATAGTAGATCTGCCCCGCCTTCTTCGCCCAGCCCTAGGAAAATAATAGGGAATACGTTAAGTATTTTCCTGAGGATGTACGGATAGAACACATGAGTTGTCAAACATTTAGTTGCTTACCAAACTTGCGGGGCAGGACAGTTGGTACCCACGGTCCTCGGCAGAGTCCGGCCACGGTTTGCCGGACTTGAAAAGCACCTTCCAGATATCCTTGTGCGTAGAGACAAAGAGCTCTAGCAGGGTCTGGTGCTTGGTCGGGTCGAATTCCCATAGATTGCAAGCTCGGTGTTGACATGGTAGAATCCGGCGAACCAACATCACCTGGACTACATTGACGAGCTTGACACTCTTGTCTTCCATGTCTTGAACATGTGTCTGGAGCTCTGATAGCTTGTCAGATGAAGCCCAGTTCAGGCCCTTCTTGTGCCAGGACGTAAGTCGCAGGGGGGCACCGGATCTGAACTCCGGAACGGCGGCCCACTCCTTGCCACGTGGCTCGGTGATGTAGAACCACTGCTGCTGCCACTCCTTGACGGAATCGATGAAAGTCCCTATCGGCCATGTAACGTTGGGCATCTTGCTCACCATGGCACCTCTACATTCGGCATGCTCGCCGCTCACTACCTTGGGCTTTACATTAAAAACCTTTAGCCATAAGCCAAAGTGTGGCGGGACGCGGAGAAAGGCCTCGCACACGACTATGAATGTCGAGATGTTGAGGAAGGAATTTGGGGGTAGATCATGGAAATCGATCCCGTAATAGTACATGATGCCGCAAACAAATGGGTGGAGGGGAAACCCTATCCCGCGGACAAAACGAGGGAAAAATACCACCCTCTCATGGGGTTCCGGGGTGGGGACGATCTGTCCTGCCGTCGGAAGACGATGGCTAATTCTCTTGGCCAGATACCCGGCCCCCCGAAGCTTTTTGATATCCTTCTCCCGGACGGAAGAGGTAATCCACTTGCCTCCTGCTCCGGATCCGAACATCTTCCGGAAGCCTTTTTGGGCGGAGAAGAAGAGCGCTTGGGCACTAGGGCTCGAGCGGAAAGGAATGTATGAGTAGAGAAGGGCGTGGGCGAAAGGGAAGGTTATTATCCCCTTATAAAGGCAGCAAAGATCCTGCGCCTCCCCACTTGCCCGCTAAAACTGCTTATTCCCCCAAGCGCCATGATGGATGTCACAGTTGGGTTACCCACACCCATATTAATGAAAATCCCGCAATGGGGGGACATGATCTCTGCTTCGATGAGATGTGCTGATAAAACCGCCTCGCGATATGTGCGTCGGCAGGTTATGAAAACGGTTCGAATAATGATCGGGCCATGGTGTGACGTCATGCTATAAAAAGCTATCAGTAGATTAGATTTGTGGAATACTATACTCTCTACGGTGGTGTGCGGAATTTGTTTTGCAGAGCCGTACACGATCCTTCTGTTCTAAATCTTTTACAAAGTATTCGGAGAAGGAACCCGCCTTGCAATGCCGAAGACAATCTGCGCGCTGGACTCATCGTCATTGAAGCTTGGTTCAGGGGCTACTGAGGGAGTCCTGGATTAAGGGGTCCTCGGACAGCCGGACTATATACTTTGGCCGGACTGTTGGACTATGAAGATACAAGATTGAAGACTTCGTCCCGTGTCCGGATGGGACTCTCCTTTGCGTGGAAGGCAAGCTTGTATATTCGGATATGTAGATTTCCTTCTCTGTAACCGACTCTGTGTAACCCTAGCCCCCTCCGGTGTCTATATAAACCGGAGGGTTTAGTTCGTAGGACAACAACAATCATAATCATAGGCTAGCTTCTAGGGTTTAGCCTCTACGATCTCGTGGTAGATCAACTCTTGTAATACTCATATCATCAAGATCAATCAAGCAGGAAGTAGGGTATTACCTCCATCGAGTGGGTCCGAACCTGGGTCAAACATTGTGTCCCCTGCCTCCTGTTACCATTAGCATTAGACGCATAGTTCGGGACCCCCTACCCGAGATCCGCCGGTTTTGACACCGACAGTGGGGCTGCAGTCGGTGGAGAATTACAAGAGGTGTGGAGGGGTGTAGGGATAGCCTGGCCGGCGGTGGGTAGTGCTTCGCAGCGATGTGTGCTAAGCTGAGTCGCTAGCTGCCGGAGGCCAGACCAGGCGGTCCCGGCGATGCTGGAGGAAGAAGATAAGAGATTGAAGGTGCATGCCGGATGTTGGATATAAATCCAATGGCTGTGGATGTCATAATCATTTGTTGACCAAGTTGACAACACCCTGCGTAGGCTTCGACCTATTGGCCCAATGTCAACCTGCAAAATTGTGGCATATATTTAACCCATGTTTTCTAGAATGTACAGTCCATTTGCTGGGCTAGGTGAATAAATAATTCCGCATCAATGTGGCCCATTTATATTTTCTAAGAAATCCCAGCCCATTTGCACTTTCTTGAAATACACGAATTAGCTGGGCTCGTTCTATATATAATGTTAGGTTAGAAGGAGCAATTAATATCAAAAATAAACCGGAGCGACACATTTTATATATATAAAATTAACAAATTAGCGAGTTATTGCTCAAAATAAAAATGAGCGCGTTATTATTACATTGGTCCTTAAAATCTTCGCAAGCTTTTGTACACAATCACCAGGATTTTCCTTGCCTGTGAGTCAAAAACAACCAGGATTTTCCTTGCCAACTTCTGTTAAACATTTACTTTTATAAGTTAATAACACGTGCGATGTTTTATAATGTGTATATAAGTCTCTATAAAATATACGATAATAGTAATAATATAAATATATATAATGTGGTTAGAAGGGAAAACATAAATTGGGCACAACATTATTATTCTTATATATATATAAATAGAACCGAGATCTGGGTTTTATTAAAAAAAATACATTGGGCTTCCCATCTTGAAGAAATAGCCCATAGGCCAGTATGGACCTCAAAATATAAGTTGAAACCACCGTCTCTGTATGTCGTGGGCTACACATGTTAAAAAATAAAACCTAGGCCTAGCTGATACTTGTTCGCCCTCTGGAAAAGAATGATACCAGCTAGATTCCCGAGTGAACTGGATTAAAGAGGGGGCCGGCGGCGCGAGGGAAGAAACACATCAGGAGCGATTTTTGTCTTCAGTGGATGGCTCTCGGTGGCATTTTTTTACTTGCCTCTGCACCATACAACTTGTATTTTTAGCCTCCCAGTCCGTGGTGGACCAGCAGCCCATTTGCTGGGCGGGCCAACCTACAGAAACCAACACTCGATTTTTCATCAAGCCCCCAAAACAACGCAATACTATGTTTGTTTTGAGGCCGAAAACATTACAACAAGGGTTGAGCGGGGGAGGGGGAAGACAGAGGAAACAGATTAAAAAGAGCTGATGCACCGTTGCTACCCTAACAAAGTAGGTGCAATTCTTCTCGGGAAGAAGGTGTGCCGTTGACACCCGCACGTCACAAATCCCACAGTAGGCAAACTAACAAGTTCACACACAAGTACAACAGAGAAGGTAAACATTCGTATCAAACTCAGGTTCACATGACACATTCATATTCGTAGCCAACATTCACAATCGACAACTCAAAAGATTCATATATACACAAGTTCAGCATGTCTATGCATCCAAATGATAGATAGATCGCACGACAATAGTCATAGATAATTCACAAAAGGATTCAGATATACACATGTTTAGTATGTTTATGCATCCAAATGATTGAGATCACAACCAATATCATCCATGGACAAACTTTAATTACCTAGGGTACAAACTGGTAAATGGTGTTCAGTCGGAGGTACTTCTTGCTAAAATTAATGCTTGTATGAGTAAACTTTCGAGTACATAAGAGGCAGCACAGACAATCTGAAATTTGCTTGTAGGTTTATCCTCAAATAGTGGCCTCGTGCCGAGGGAGGTTTGAGCAACTTGGCCACTACTTTCATCCAACTAGTTTACTGGCTCATCTTGGTCATGTAGCTCGCCAAAATTCTACATTGCAGACAAGAAAGGAGGCGGTTGAGAAAATGAACCACCCAAATTTTTTGTGCAGTTCAACTAAAATGGAGCATCCCTAGCGTGCAGACTGATTAAGTGCTAGATGAATATGTGTGTCAACCTACTTGTCTGGAATCTTTAGACTCCATGCCATACAGTTCGCTACCATATGTGCTGATAACCAAAGGCACAAGTTGGGACCAAAGACTGACTGTGTTTTTCTGGGCTATGCACGAAGCAATATTTTTGGCGTTCACTCTCCTAATACTTGGAGTTTTACAACTTGTTGACGCCGGTTGATACTCGAATGAATATAGGCACTTCTTCTTTTCAATATCGATGCTTGTCTGAGTGAACTTTGGAGTACATAGCAGCAGCATAAGTATTTGTCCATCTGATCTCTTTGTGCAGCTCTACTAAAATCACCTAGCGTAATGATTTGCCTGCGAGTTCAGGCTCCAAGTTACTCCTTTATAAAATCAGCAAATAGTAGCACAATACCAAATTACCGATACATATAACAAGCACAATGATCAGGATAAAGACCAGTACCAACCTGTGTGAGGTAGCAAATCAATTACTATTTCCTTTCACTGGAAGCCGAGATAAGCGACACGATTGACAGCAAAGGAAGGAAGCAAGCCCAGATTAGCGACTAACAGGAAAGGAAGGAAGCTGTCGAGGCAATGAACCACCCAAAGTTTTTGTGTAGTTCCACCAAAATCGAGCATCCCTGTTGGCACATATATTGAGAGAGTGAGATTACTGTAATAGTGGGACTAGTTGATGAAACATGCACTAACAAATAGAAGCACCCTCACTAACTTAATGGTAAAGTTAGCAACATAGTAGTCTTGCTTAAAGAGAGGTATTAGTTTATTTAATCAGTGCCAATTAGCTCAACACTCAAAGCATTGCAATGTATCATAGGTTGCAAAACTTTAACGTGCAAAGATAAAGGAGTTTCTCATGATAGTAGGATGATACAAATAGAGATGACAACAAACTAATATGGATGAAGGCCTTAGGCCAGTACTAACCTGTGGAGAAAAGCTTATTCATGTAGTCCCATAAGATATGATAAAACACTCACTGGAATCACTCAATAGTACATATTTTTGTGCACTTAAAATGTATGGTCGAAATCACTGTTGTTTACCTGTGTTGAGATTATATCGAAAGATTATCAAGAACTTCCAGCAGAGTTAAAGCACTGGCTGGGATACAGTTCATTGTATTGTCTTGTGTAGTTCCACTAAAATGTATGATTGGCACACCATGATCCCTGTTTGCACAGGTAGGAACAAGGTGAAACCTTCATTAGCTTAGTGAGAAAGGATAGAAAGACATTAGCATATTACTCTAACAGTAGCATCAAATTCATGATGGACAATACGCAAAACATTGCCTCATTGAACCAATGGCAATAAATTGACATGCAAAACAATAGCACTATTATTTCATGACACTAATAATATTCCCTCCCTGCTCCACCACATGATTCACCTCCATAGACAACCATACACACGTACATGATTCAGCTAGGGTGCTACTAAAGATTTGTTTAACTCCGACAGGAAAATTAGGCAGCAATAAAAGAGTGGTACTTAAGTACTCCTAATTAATTAAGTGACCTTGCAGGAGAGACAACAGAAGTGGAAGGGCTCCCTAGATGAGCGTCTCACATGTAAGGTAGACATTGCCGGAGCCCTTGAATAGCCTCCACTGAGGCCTCTGGCTTCAGCAAGATCACCTTGGCACTGTTTATTCTTCTTCCTCCTCCTCTTCATGCTCTGTTTCTCTTTCTCCTCACCAGTTGGTGAAACCAAGTACATGATTGGCCTTCTATTTCAGAATTGGTTTTGTTAGTGAGGGAGTACAAGTGTACTAGTAAAAAATAGCATTATTTTCTCATGGCAGTCGCAAAATAGAGATGAACACATGCATTAAATATCATTCTTACCTAAAGGAAGGTTAATTATGGTGCCAATATGGATGATGAGGATTGGAACACAGAGATCCCTTTACGCAGTTCCACCAAAATGAACCAACTGTTCCATTCGGACATTCCAGTTAAACAGCAAAAAAGTCACTTCTTTTAAGAAGTGTTTTGTGCAGTGCATCAAAAGGTTACAATAGCAACAAGGTGAAATGGATATCCCTGTTTGCACAAAAAGCTACAGAGGAAACAGTCAGAGTCTCAAACAATAGTGGCATGGATTCATTTTACCAGGGGCATTAGATTAAGAATAGCTAAATATTTGGTATAAGGGCATGGGACAGTGGGTGCACCAGCAGTCCAGCACCATGTACCTAAACATGGGCATAAAGTGGTGATTCATAGTTTGTTGCCCCGAGAAACAAACATCCAAGAAATATATCTGGGTTGGTCCCATTTTTTTCACTCTAGCCACCTACTCCTATGTGTGGATAGCAAATCTAGTCCTAGTCATAGCACTGTGTACATCATTACCCCTATATTTCCCTTTTTGACCAAGAGACCGGTTGGATGACCAATCTGTACTACTTTCACCCCCTTTCCTTCCTGTTTGTACCAAGTCCAATATATATACTAAATTCCCCCACCCCCACTTTATTTCTTTTTTGAACCAAGTACAAGATTCAACTCCATGAAGTAGCTTTACCTCTAACAATAGAAAAAAGATAGGTGATGTTGCACCATCCGATCGAGAGGGGCTCAGAGATAGAAAATGATGCACATGCAGCGACGTAGCAAGCTGGGGAAGTAGAGCTATGGCGGTTTCTAAGGAAGATGTACCTGAAGGTCATCGGGATGTGGATAGGTGGGCGGCAGGAGGCCGGATCCTCCCACACTAGGGCAACGGCGAAGGTATCGGAGGACATCCCGCGCCGGCACTCGGCCAGAGATAACGGTGCGGCCGGCAGTGGGTCTCCTCCCTCGCCGTTGATGGCGGCCTAAACGCTGCCCCTCCTACCCTTCACCGGCAGAGGGGGATACGTCCAGATCTATAACCAGCGGTGAGGATAGAAAGACAGTGCTTTTTGAAGGGAGAAAAACAGTGTTACCACCGCTATATTGCTTAGATCTGGAGAGGATGAGAGTGTGTGAATAGAGCAACCCTAGAAAGCAAGCGCGGATGCTCTGGCCTATATATATGTAGTGGGGTAGTTTTCCTTTTTCACTCCATCAAAACAATCGTTTAAAATTGTGTAGTGCCAGGTTGCCATTTTTTTAGTTGTTGATTGTTTTTCGAGATAGCTACCCGCTTATTCAAAGTGGTGTTACGGTGTGCCAGGTCGCACTTTGTATCGTTCAAGTCTGGTACAAGACCCTCCATTAAATGAACAACCACCCCCTCGTAAAAATTGTGAACAAGCCCACGGCTAAAATTATCGGAAACGTGGGCTGCCCCAACATGTATTATTATTTATATTTTCTACTCCCTCCATTCCTAAATATAAGTCTTTTTAGACATTTTAAATGGACTACAACATACGGATGTATGTAGACATATTTTAAAGTATGGATTCGTTCATTTTGCTCCGTATGTAGTCACTTGTTAGAATCTCCAGAAAGACTTATATTTGGGAACGGAGGGAGTATGTGGGAGTATCCTCAAAACAAAATGTGAGAGTACAATATTTATTGGGCCTCTTTGTAATTGGTCCTAAATTTTGAGCAAAGATTTAACTAACAAAATGTTAGTGCATGTTAACAAAAATTATATCGTTTGATTCGTATTTGAACATAGTTTTCAATGATGTAGGGGTTGTTTGGTTTCCGACCACATATTTCCACACTTTGCCACACCTCACCTTAGGCAAATTTGACCAAGTTAGGTGGGTGTTTGGTTCTAGCCACACCTAAGACAAGATTTTTTTATTAGCAGTGAACCCCACATGTCATAAACACAAAAAGTGTGGCAAGATTCCCTTAGGCAAGCCAAAGTGTGTCTAACAATTTGAGCAACTCAAGTTAGGCAAGTGTGGCAAAAATAATGTGGCAACATAAGACAAACATAGTCACAATCCAAACAGACCCGTAATGTTTTGTGACATGCATGAACATTTGGTTAGTTAAAAGGGGATGTTTGGATTGTGACTATCTTTGCCATATATTGCCACATGATTTTTGCCACACTTGCCTTAGTTGAGTTGGTCAAATTGTTAGCCACACTTTGGCTTGCCTAAGGGAATCTTGCCACACTTTTTGTGTCTATGACATGTGGGGCTCATTGCTCATAAAAAAATCCTTGCCTTAGGTGTGGCTAGAACCAAACACCTACCTAACTTGGTCAAACTTGCCTAAGGTTAGGTGTGGCAAAGTGTGGCAAGGTGTGGCTAGGAACCAAACAACCCCTTAAAATAGTCAAAATTTGGCAAGGTGCATCAAATCAACACATGCAAGTATCAAAAGGAAAGTCATGGCATGCATGCATGCGTTGTACTCCCTCCGTTTTCAAATATAAGTCTTTTTAGATATTGCAACAAGTGACTACATAGGAAGCAAAATGAGTGAATCTACACTCTAAAATATGTCTACATACATCCATATGTTGTAGTCCATTTAAAATGTCTATAATGACTTATATTTAGGAATGGAGGGAGTAATTAATGCATCAGTAAATGCAAATTTTTGAAATATATCGAGTGCAGTCATTTGATGTGTCGCGTCAACTCATACAAGACCGAGAAGTTTGATTAGTACAACGCCCTCTCCCTCGCGGACTGAGCTCCGGTGCCTTAACTACATCTACCTTTGGCTGTATGACAGGTGGGCCACCCACCTATTGGGCCCACCTGTCATACACGCAAAGGCAGGAGCACTAAGTCAATGAAGCTGCATCCCTCCCTCGCCCATGAGCGTGGTGGCTGGCAGGACTAGGAGAAGCTTTCGCTACATGCTCTCCCTCCCGCACGCGGTGGACATGCAGCAGTTCAATCGGTGTCAGAGGGCCAGAAGCATACTCCCTCCGTCCTTGAAAGAGTGTACTTCCAACTTTGTTGGAGGGTCAAAATATCTCAAAGTTTGACCGAGTTTGTGCAAATATATGTCAATTCTTGTGAAACCAAATAGGTATATGACAAAAATATATTTCATTATGAATCTAATGCTACTAAATTGATGGCATAAATGCTGGTCTATTATTATATAAATACAGTCAAACATAAAAAACTTTGACTTTCCAACAAAGTTGGAAGTACACTCTTTCAAGGACGGAGGGAGTATTGTAGTACTCCTCCACTGCAGTAGTACTCCATCATTGTTCGACTTCCCGAAGAGGCGAGGAGCCAACCACAGCCCGGACGCAAGTGTGTTAGTTTCATGTGTAGAGTAGTCTAGGATAGCATCTACCGTGCCTGTAAGCCTAAAATCGTTGGGGTCGGCTCCATGCTATGAGGCCGTCTTGAAGCTTTTTTATTAAAATAATCTTCTGGACTACCTGTCATCCTGGTGATTGTAGTTTGCACGCTCATCTGGTCAATACAGGAATATATATTTTAATTTGTGGTGGGGTAAATGTTAGAGGTTGCAGCAAATATATTGTACACTGCGGGTCTTTCAGCCAAGTTTAGAGGCAAGCATGTCAGGCCAGTGCTATGATGTGTTGCGTCAACTCATACAACGAGGAGAAGCTTGATTTTACTACTACAGGCCTTCTCCCTCGGACATGCAGCAGTGGATTCAATACTGTACAAGTAGTAGTAACATCATTGTTCATCTTCTCGAAGAAGTGAAGAGCCAAGTGCAACCCGTACATGGCAGTTGTGAACGCTCGCGTGGCAGTCTTTGTGTAGGGGTGGGGCGTGGTGCGGACCTTGGAGCCCGCATATAGCCAGGCTCTTGCATGAGACAAAATTGCTATTTGAGCCTACTATTGTAGTACTAGTACTTGCTAGTATAGCCCTGTAAACCAGAAAGGAGTATTTGCCTTTCTACAGATTTCAACAAGCGACTAGACTACACCGCGTGCAGTACTCCCTCCCTTCCGGTTTATAGGGCTCAAATCTCAAATATCATAAACCAAGGCATTTTGTGATTGAGGAATGTATCTCGTACTTTACAAAATTGCCCTAATTAAACTCATGCATTAATTATGTAATTCTCTCGTTTTCCTCTCCGCATTGGTCGCGGTGCACAATATTGAGCACTCCTATATGACTAGTTGCTCTATCTACACGCGGGACATCAAAGCATCCAGGCCCGCGTACCATCCACCAAATAACAGCAAGGTGCTACAGTCAAGACTCACCGGTCACCCCGGTGTGGCCATCATGACCCGTCATATCACAAAACCCTCAACTTTACCAGCAGTGGTAAAGTGGCCTCGAAGTTGGACGGGACGAAGTAACCATCATTTCAATAGAACGCTCGTTGAAGCCCTTTCTCACCTTTCTTGAAGAAAACCTCACTCCAGGCTACTCACTTCTGCCATTTTTCTTCTGTACGATGAAGGAAAGGTGGGCGAATCAGTGATGCTGCTATATTTTCATTCCAAGAATCTTTCTTTTTGTGAAGCACCGACCGATTCTCACAGCCTATTCTTTTCCCGTTTTCTTTGCGATTGTGGTTTCCTTTCGATTGCTTTTTGTTTGTCAGTTCATTGATTGATCCTGGAGCACTAGGCAAAGAGTTGCCGGCAGACAACCCACTAGAGACAGCGATCTCCAGGAAGTGAGCACCGACCAACGAGTTGACCATGTTGGCGGGCCAACCCATGGAGACGAAGAACTTTAAGAAACAAGCATGGGCCAAAGATTTGACGATGTTGGTGGACGAACTCCTCAAAGAAAGTTGGAAGAACAGCAAGGGCCCCACCATGCCTACCCCAGAATCTCTAATGGCCACCTATGCGAGGCTCAAGGCCGAGTTTGAGGAGATAGTCGCCATTGAGAAGCAGTATTTCACTAACAAGATGATGGCCCCCATCAAGGACAAGGAGATGGCCCCGAAGGGATGGGATCCCCCGGTGAGCTGCAAAAGGTAAAAATAATGGCTTACCATAGTTGTGGTTTTTGATTATTTGCAACGTGCTTGCTAATATGTTAGGGTTGTGCAGGTGCCGGTGGACGTCCTTGATGATTCCAATGTCGTGGCCCGTCCTATGGACAACGCCTAGAGATCATTTTTGATGTCGCGGTCTGTCCAGTTGACATCGCCCCGGAGATCGATTCCGATGCCGCTGTCCATCCTGTGGACATCACCCCAGAGATCGATTCCGATGTCGCGGTCAGTCCTGTCGACATCGCCCCAGAGATCGACCCATGCCGCTGTCTGTGCTGTGATCATTGCCTGAGAGATCGATGACAAGAAATAGTTGGTCGAGCTAATCCTTCAGGGTAGTTTGCATTGCCCTGTGTTTAATTACTAGAATGATGCATGTTATCAAACCATCTTAGGTCTAGTGCATTATCTTGTGTGGGTGGTACTTGCTACTTTTGTTTGATAGTGAATCATGTGAACCCTCTCCGAGTTATGGAAACAGATGTATCCTCACCAGCTTTTGATGTAATATAGGGCATGCTTAGATGTAAGTTTGAACTGTTTATCATATCAGCAGGGCTTTTTTGATGATTCTTGGTGTTAGTAGGCTAGCTACTGTGTGAGCTATAGTACTTGCAAAACACTCACTGAAGAGAAACATTGGGGCTGATGAGCTCGTGGTACGCTTATACTTATCCGTCGTTGATCAGCCAATAGCCCAAGCTCCTAAAATTGTAGGCTTAGCGATCGATCAGACAATAGTCGGCACAGATACATTCAGGCCTCATTTGGTTCATAGGGTAGGAAAATCGTAGCAAAAGTATAGAGACGTACAACACAAAATGGTTCCTTCGTGATATGACGTGGTACAATGTCGTCCAGTCTTCGTGTGTGGTAGAAGTATTGCGGGTAGAGTAAGTTTTCTTGAAGAAGCGGAATTCAATGAAGTCATGATGGTTCCTTTGTCCGACCAACTTAAAGTGGGAAAGGTTGGGCCTGCACTACGACCGGGGTGGACCAGGATAATTTTGTGCATGGCAGGTGGACCAAGATGATCGACGTCCCACATGTCGGCGGATGAAAGTATTATCTTCGATATAGAGGACGAGCAACGAGTATTCATTGTTTATTTTTGATGAAAGCTATTATCTCCACTGTTATGATAGAGGAGTGTGAAACATGGCAGCCCAGTGAACTTGGCATGTGCACCACTCCCTCCTTCCTCATGTTATGCTACCATAGTGTTGACTATAAGGTTGGCTATAAGGTTACAACTTTTTCTCACTTTCTATCTATCTATTTCCTCTCAAATGTTTTTTACCTTTCTTTTTTTAGACACAATTGTTTTTTTATGCCTCTTTTGTTTAGTATGAGTTTTTTATACCTAGGAGCATGTGTAGAGACGGGCTCTTGCAGAGCCCACTCCTTGATTTTGTCAATGCCTCTCTCTCCTCCACATAAGCAGGCTTATAGCTAGTATTTTACAAGTACTACTTGCTATGAATGCGGGCAGCTGGCGTCTGAGGGGGGAGCACGCGCGGGGATGTGGGGGGGGGGGTTCTGGTGGGCCAGGGCAGTCAGAAGCAGGCTTGGAAGCGGTCCGGACTCCCGCATAGCCCACCTCACATTATCACCATATATTTCTTGGAGTCCGTGCGCGACGGGCGGGCGATCTCTTCTCCGTCCCCCGTCTCTCTCTTCTCAGTCGATGCCCACTGAGCGATTAGATTTCGGCTATCGATGGTTTATTCAATTGCAGTCCCACATGTCAGTGAAATTGCAAGACAACGCGTGTCCCCTCTGGTGAGTAGCGTGTGAGTTGGACTGTCGGGGGTGCGACGTGTACGAGTCATAAGTGTGGCGCCTTTTCCTTTTGAACTTGTAAAGCGTAACATTTTCGTGCGATCGATCGATAGAAATCCAGAACAAAATGACAAGGGCGGTGCTTTCCTGCGTGTTAGGCGGGCTAGTTTGAGTGATATGACGTACTACAGTGTCGTCCACTCGCTCCATTTTTATGTAAGCAAGAGTTTACACTCTTACATGGGAGGAGTGCGAAACACGGTGGATCTGATTTTGATCGAGGGATAATTGTTCCCTGCCAAATAATGGAGCATTGTTAGCGATTATAGCATGATAGTTAGGGCATCTCCAGTGCTGGCCCACAAATTTAGACCGGCATCTGTCCGAGGACACTGATGGAATCCATCCAATGCTGCCTACATACCTTTCAACAACTATATGAACTAACCGGACAAAAATTCGTGCAAACAAAGCAAATTCCAAATTAACCGGATGAAATTCATTACATTTCAAAAAAAATCCTACAAACTAGACAAAATTCATTACATATTTCGCACAAACCATAGTAAAACCTACTGTAAACCTAATCTAAATGATCGCCAGCGCCCGACCACCATGTCCGGCCATGAACCCGAGAAAGTTGGCCATTGCCTTTGCCTCCTCCTCATCCGCCTCGGTAACCTCCTCCTTCGGAGCACAAGGTTCTGAAGATTTCTGCCTCCACACTGCCGTCAAGCGGCTAATCGACCGCTGATGTTTATCCCACCAAGCTTGGCATTGACTGAGTGGAGGAGCGGTGGCCTTCCTGGGACCAGAGCGACGGTGACCTACCGTGTACTACTCTTCCTCGCTGCCGGTTGCGCTCGCGCACACGCGCCGGCTTCGTGGTCGTGGCGGCGGAGGGCGGCCGGGGGGAGCCGGTGATATTCTTCGTCTGCTCCTGCGACAGTACATCCAAGAGAGATTTGGAGCGCGCCCGGAGCGGAGCCGCCGATGTCCTTCATCTGCTCCTGCGATAGTACGTCCAAGAGATCTTTGGAAAGGGACCCGAGGAGAATGAGTGTGGGTCTTTATCTATGGCTGGGAGATGGGGCTCAAGTTAATATAGCGGGCGAATGGCAATGAGCCGCGGCAGACGGATGGACGGCTGGTGCCGGAGTAGGTTCGTCCGGCATGAATGCGGACACTACTTCAGTGACTTAACTGCAGGTGCGTTGGGTCACTGACATGTGGGCCCAATGGGCATCTAGCCCGCATGTCAGTGACACACCAACTGCACCTGCAGTTAAGTCCAGTGAATGCGGCATTGACGTTCTGGAGAGATGCTGACCGTTTCAGGCGGGAAGCACGCGCTAGCGATGGAAGGGGTTTCGGTAGGCCAGGACGGTCAGACGCTGGCATGGTGGTAAAATGTGAACTCATGGATGACGAGCCTTTGAAGTGTATGCGGCACGTATTGACAACCAGGCATCCATGCAACCGCTCTTGTTGCCATCTAGCCTTCGACGACCACCATTAGACACCACACAACCATGCATAACTTACGAATAATGGATGAATCGATCAGACACACACTCGTGTGCAGTGGCACTATGATCGGTCGCTCACAATAGTGCATACTCTGTACCATAGTACCCTCTCTAGCTAGGCTGTTTTATAGATTGATGTTACGATGGATGATATACATGAGCAAGGCACCGAGTCCTGAGTATGACCGTTGGTGGTGAGCCAGGTGAATACATGCTCGGTGTTCGCGGAGGCCTCCATCATATGTCTAAGCATTAATGTCAGGCACTGCTGGAGCACACAGGTGACGGGCTCGCCGTTTGCATTGCGCCATGAGCAGGACTTTGATTGAGAGGGCGACGTGCATGCATTAGCATGGTTTGACAATGTGAGTGTGAGTGTCTGGCACGTGTACATGCTACTTGCCTCTATGGATGGTGTGCGCTAATGTGTGCATCACGTATAATATAAAAAAATCCGTTTGTGCACTTAACGCAAAGTATTTCATTTTCATTTGGCTGACGAGTGTGCCTTGCAGCGACGAGTCTGTGGTTTGATTCCTCACATACGCATAATTTTGGTTTTTATTTATTTCTCCACTGACATGTAGGCCCGCATACATAGATAGATAAAGAACACGAGCTGATGAGGCGCATGCGGACTGTTTGACTGTTCAACCAGACAAATACAGAGCTATATGCTAAGCCAATGACCGTATAATCACCATATCTCGTATACAATGATCAAAGTGAGCTATCAAGACAAGTTCGATGACTGCCAATGCATTTTACTCGGTAATAAATGACCATGATTGAAGGGGAATCCAAATTTCCTTCATCTTCTGTCCTTGACCTCTTGACAAACCAATGCACTATACGGTTGTCCAGCCACTCCACCCCAGAGCTCTCACAAATGCCTATATGCCATGCATGTTCATACTATTTGTGCCTTTCTACTTCACTTACTGCGCTACATTACTCAGGTTCGTACGTCCACTCCTGGGTACATGCCCGTCTCGTAGTTCCAGTCCCACGTGTTCTTCATAGATGGAATGAACCATATCATCGCAGTTAGTGTGGCTCCCCATGATGGAGACTCATCCAAACTATGGCCAGCCTCGACACGGAGCACTCGCGTGCACCGGGAAGTGGCGCTCTCTCGGTCATCGCGCTGCTTCAAAGCCGGTACCAGTGAGAGGTTGCCTCTGCTCTGGCCGGGCATTAATGCAGCACTGACGCTCCAGGGCGACACTGACCGTTTCACGCAGGAAGTGTGCGCTGGGAATGGAGTATTGGTTTTGAACTGTTTCAGGTGTAGTACTGGTAGTTTGCAAAACTACTCAATTATTGCACTTAGTTTCCTAAGAAATTGTGGTAAAAGCGTTACTCCATAGCCTGCTTCCCTTCTCCTTCCTCTTCCACCGCCCGCGCACCTCCACGGGAATCGACCGGTCAACCCTTATATAGGAGTGCTAGCACAAAAAGATGCATGCATGACCACTAAAATTTCCATATTAAAGCGCCGCTCCGGCGGGAGTATGGCGTATGTCATTACCTTCGGCCGGGCCATGGCTACCGGGCGACGGCGACCAGAGAAGAGGCGGCGGGAGGGGAATGAATGCAGCTACCGTTTGGGTTTGCCGTCCGGCTTAAATAAATGCGCACCATCATGTGTACCCGCGGGTGCACAAATTGTAACGTACGTGTCTGCTTAAGTGGGCGTCATGTAACTGGTGTGTGTGTGAGATTCTGAGAGATAGAGTGCGTGTGTGCAACTCTACTCTTCAGACATCTACTCAACCTTTTGCATCGGGATATAAGTATAATGGTATTACACTTTAGCTAGTGATTTATGTGGCCATGTTAACATGGTTGTGTAAAAAAATGTCACTTCCTGCTCGTGATTTGCGTTATATAATTACAAGCAAGATGCTCGTGCATTGCTTGGAACATCAATATGCATCTTTTTACAAAACACCTGTTGTGATTGACCCATGCAGGAGTTATCCCATGTGTAAAAACTAATGATATCTCGAGAATTTTATCGGAAAACTAGTATCTCGAGAATTTCATCAAAAGAATGAAAGATGAGAGATAAGGTGAGGAGGAGTGGAGCGTGGTGGTGAATAGTGGTCGGACTGGGTGAAGGCATGGGGATGGACGGCGCCGGCAGGCGGCAGCGGCCACCATGCTAGATTGTTCCAGAGACTTCCTTTTTTAATTGCTCAACAATCATGTTGTGGGAGATAAGGATGTGGAGAGAGAGGTGCGGGTATCTTTTGTAAAATTATCATAGTTTTCTTTCTATCCGTCAGATATAGATCGGACAGTCTCTATTACAAGATGGCAGGCACACCATCATCACCAACTCGGTTTTTTATAAGAGTAGAGATGATAAGTTTGCTGACTACTAAAGTAAAGTGGAATTTGTTCGTGTTATACAAGAAAATTAAGGTGATTGTTTATCATACAGGTAAGGTTGGACGAAGGGTGGTAGGAACAAATGCACTGCCTAGAGCATGTGTGTGTGAGATGGAGTCTTAGTGTGTGTGTGTGGGTGGGTGGGTGGGCCATGTGTGTGTGTGTGTGATGGAGTCTTAGTGTGTGTGTGGGTGTGTGTGTGTGTGTGTGTGTGTGTGTGACGCGGGGTCCTCGGTGGCGGATGTAATTTAAGTGTGCGTGGCTTAGAGGCCACCAACGATGGGGTGCGAGAGAGAAAAGGCCCGTAGAGAGGGAAGAGAAGGTGTGTGTGCGTGAGAGGAGTCGACACCGAGAGAACGTGTTTGTTTGGGAGACACCGAGGAAGACTACTATATATCGATGGTGCATGTAGGCGGGAATTAAATGAAGGGACGGTCTTGGTTTCGGGGATATAGGGGAAGAGTGCGAGGGGGGTAGCTAGAAGGAGATCGTTAAGTGTGAGTGTGTGTTTTACCCATCCAGGCGGAAGTTATGTGCACACACAAAGAGAACAATTCGATGTGGCATTAGGGTTGAGGGTAATTAACTACGTATGGAGACATAGATACATTGAACATGCATGTGCAAGAGGTATACATGTATACATGGGATGTGTGTGTGTGTGCGCGCACGCATGATCGAGATAAAAGAAAGAAGACATAAGTCATAAGATCAACGAGATGGGACAGACAGATCGGTATGACAATATGCATGCATGTGAGAGTGCAGGGAAGAAGGCCCGACAATTGAGCATGTGTTTTTGTCTTTAAGAGATAGTGGCGTGGGCTGGAGCATGCATCTATGGCGAGCAGAGGGAGTGAGACACAATGATTGTGCAAAGAGATCAACCTATAAATGCATGTATGGAGAGATATATATAGTGTGGGTGATAGGAAGCAAGAGTGTGTGCGAGAAAGAAATGTTGATGGAGAAACTACAGATAGATACAAAGATGGAGATCCTAGCTAGAGGGACATAGGCTAGTTTGAGTCTTGGAGATGACCGCCGGGTGGTTCAGAGGGTGAAGTTATGTGTGTGAGAGAGAAAGATAAAAAGAGGGCACTTGACTGCATGTAGAGAGAAACATATGTAGTGAGCATGATAGGAAGCAAGAGTGAGGGCGGGAAATAAGATTGATGGAGAAACAGATAAATAGAAAGATAAAGATGCTAGCTAGTGTGCGTTAGAGATAGGAGTCGAGTGGATCAGAAGGCTGAGTTATGTGTGTGGGTGTGAGAGAGATAGAGATAGGGTGCATGTGATTTACATACAAACAAATATCAGAGAGAAATGAGATCCCGAGAGACGGAGTTTTGTGTCTACGAGAGAGAAAGATATTTCACAACAAGAGTGATAGCTAGAGAGACATATGAGGGAACACAAGATATCTCTAGGGAGAGAGAGTGTGTGTGAGCGACATACAAGAGAATGGTGGAGATATATGAGACCCTGGGAGATAGAGTTTGTGTTTGTGTGCGAGAAAGAGATATTTAAGAGGAAGAGTCGTAGCTTCCCATACCTAAGGAGCGAAAGACATCTCGGGAGAAATGAGACCCCAGGAGACGAAGTTTGTGTTTCTGTGAGAGAAATATATTTGACATGGAGAATCATAGTTAGAGACACATAGCAGGGAGCAAGCTATACTTAGAGAGAGAGAGAGAGAGTGATGAAGGTCAAGGGAGAGAGTACTGTTAGTGTGTTACGAAGATAAAAGATCATTGTCGACATACAGGTAGCACGAGAGATACCCAAGAGACGATTAATGTGTATAGGTCTAGAGAGATACTCCTATATAAGAACGAGTGAGAGCTATATGAGACGAATATCTGGATTAAAGGGGATTCAAATATTTAAACAGGAGATCATGACATCGATAATACCATAACACAAATTGGTGTATCAAACATGCATATTCATTTGAATTTGGGGACACGTGTAATGTTATATAGTTTATCAATATTAGTGATCCATAGATTATTTAATTAGAGACAATGCATGGTTTATATGCAATTAATTTCTAAACGGGATTACACTATATGTTGCGTGTGTGAAACACATTATACATGCTTGAGAAGTAAAAAAACGCATGAAACACACATTAATTGGAGAGAGTTAGCGAGGAATGCATACATTGGATTTCAACACAAAGTGGTTTCAAATATTTGAAAATCCAAATTAAGGTGGATACAACCTTATGAATCTGAGATCATGCCATTTGTAAACCATATTTATGTATAGAGGGTGTTGTGCTTTTGAAAGTATATATAGAAAATGATGTATGTAGAATTTTATTCCAATCGAAAATGGATCTAGCCCGAACAAAAATAGAATACAAACGGGATTCGAATTGAGTTGGCACAATAAACGTGCACTCTGCAAAAAATTGAGTGAAGCAGGGAAAGTCGCAGTAACCGCCTGAAACCAAAATCTGCGAGATGGAAATTACTGCCTATCCCTGCCACGCAAAGCCTATCTGCTCGATTACTATAGGATTCGGTAGGGGTAGGTTTGTAATTTCACTCAAACGTGACATAACCGCCTCTCACCCGGATTCATACATGGTGGGTACCAAAACAAAGTGTCTCCTCGGCCGAAATCGACTCCCTCCCCGATTCATACACGGTGGGCACCAAAAACAAACTCTCGTCGGCAATATTTGGTGTATGCGAGATTACAGTCCTATCCCCAACCGATTAATATTGTTGTGATGTAGGAAATTTGAAACAAGGGCTAAGTTTGTAAATTTCCTCGCGTTTGAGACAAGCACGCCCTGAAGACATGGTTCCCCCCTTCCTCTCTCCCTTCATTTCCACATTCGTACTCCGTGGGCGCCAAAACACCCTCTCCACCCCAGCCTCCTCCGTCCGCCACCCCATCCACCGCCGTCCTCCTCCACCATGTCAGAGCTGATACCCCGATGTTGTCGTCCATTACAAGAGATCGACCTCTCTCGTCCACGGCTTCAGACCGGGATCCTTGCATCCCGTCCTCTCGCTTCATCCCCGACATTGTCCACCTTGTCGACGCTGCTCCTACGACCATCTCGTCCACCGCACCCCGCCACCACCGTCTAGCCTCCTAGATCTACTTCCACCCTGCCGACAGCCATCGCTACCGCGCCATTGTCAAATTCTGAGCAGATGCATACACGACGTCTCACCAGAGGCGGTACTCTTTCGTATCTGCTCAACTTTATCGCAGCAAGAAAATAGATCGCCACTTCCTTACTCTGATTTCTTGTCCATCACTTACTTGCTAGTTGAAAGCAAACATTGGTTGCGAAGTTGCCTTTGTCTGGTTTGCACCTTCAAATCCACCATGGCATGCTCAACACTATAATCGCAATGCTTATGGTTTTCCCCTTTTATATTTGATACGTCTCCAACGTATCTATAATTTATGAAGTATTCATGCTATTATATTATCCATTTTGGATGTTTAATGGGCTTTACTATACACTTTTATATTATTTTTGGGCCTAACATATTAACCGGTGGCCCAGCCCAGATTGTTGTTTTCTTGCCTATTTCAGTGTTCCGAAGAAAAGGAATATCCGACGGAGTCCAAACGGAATGAAACCTTCGGGAGAGTAATTTTTGGAACGGAAGCAATCCAGGAGACTTGGAGTAGACGTCAGGGAAGCTTCGAGGTGGCCACGAGGCAGGAAGGCGCGCCCTACCCCCCTAGGCATGCCCCCCACCCTCGTGGGCCCCTCTTGACTCCCCTGACCAACTTCTTTCGCCTATATATATCCATATACCGTAAAAACACCGGGGAGCACAATAGATCGGGAGTTCCGCCGCCACAAGCCTTTGTAGCCACCAAAAACCAATCGGGACCCTGTTCCGGCACCCTGCCGGAGGGGGATCCCTCACCGGTGGCATCTTCATCATCCTAACATTCTCCATGACGAGGAGGGAGTAGTTCACCCTCGGGGCTGAGGGTATGTACCAGTAGCTATGTGTTTGATCTCTCTCTCGTGTTCTTGAGGTGATACGATCTTGATGTATCGTGACCTTTGCTACTATAGTTGGATCTTATGATGTTTATCCCCCTCTACTCTCTTGTAATGGATTGAGTTTTCCCTTTGAAGTTATCTTATTGGATTGAGTCTTTAAGGATTTGAGAACACTTGATGTATGTATTGCGTGGGATACCTGTGGTGACAATGGGGTATTCTATTGATTCACTGGATGTTTGTTTTGGTGATTAACTTGCGGGTTCTGTGACCTTGGGAATCTATGCATAGGGGTTGGCACACGTTTTCGTCTTGACTCTCCGGTAGAAACTTTGGGGCACTCTTTGAAGTTCTTTGTGCTGATTGAATAGATGAATCTGAGATTGTGTGATGCATATCGCATAATCATGTCCACGGATAGTTGAGGTGATATTGGAGTATCTAGGTGACATTAGGGTTTTGGTTGATTTGTGTCTTAAGGTGTTATTCTAGTACGAACTCTATGATAGATCAAACGGAAAGAATAGCTTCATGTTATTTTACTACGGACTCTTGAATAGATAGATCAGAAATGATAACTTTGAGGTGGTTTCGTACCCTACCATAATCTCTTTGTTTGTTCTCCGCTATTAGTGACTTTGGAGTGACTCTTTGTTGCATGTTGAGGGATTGTTATATGATCTAATTATGTTATTATTGTTGAGAGAACTTGCACTAGTGAAAGTATGAACCTTAGGCCTTGTTTCATAGCATTGCAATACCGTTTGTGCTCACTTTAATCATTAGTTGCCTTGCTGTTTTTATAATTTCAGATTACAAAAACCTATATCTACCATCCATATTGCACTTGTATCACCATCTCTTCGCCAAACTAGTGCACCTATACAATTTACCATTGTATTGGGTGTGTTGGGGACACAAGAGACTCTTTGTTATTTGGTTGCAAGGTTGCTTGAGAGAGACCATCTTCAACCTACGCCTCCCACGGATTGATAAACCTTAGGTCATCCACTTGAGGGAAATTTGCTACTATCCTACAAACCTCTGCACTTGGAGGCCCAACAACATCTACAAGAAGAAGGTTGTGTAGTAGACATCAATATTCCACACTAGTTAAACGACAGTAGACTAAATTTCAAAATTGGGCCAGTCGATTTTTCCGAGCTCGCCGGAGTTCGTCGGTGCGAAGGAAGGGGCTCGTGTGGGGATGGTGGTTGTGGGGGCGATGGTGGGGCCTCGCCGAATGAAGAAAACTCTACGCGGGTGGGGGGGTGGGGGTGGGGGTGGCGGAGGAACACAAGCGGTGGGTGCCGATGTTGGGGAACGTAGTAATTTCAAAAAAATTCCTACGCACACTAAAGATCATGGTGATGGCATAGCAGCGAGAGGGGAGAGTGTTGTCCACGTACCCTCGTAGACCGTAAACGGAAGCGTTAGCACAACGCGGTTGATGTAGTCGTACGTATTCACGATCCGACCGATCCAAGCACCGAACGTACGACACCTCCGAGTTCAGCACACGTTCAGCTCGATGACGATCCCCGGGCTCCGATCCAGCAAAGCTTCGGGGATGAGTTCCGTCATCACGATGGCGTGGTGACGATGATGATGTTCTACCGGCGCAGGGCTTCGCCTAAACTCCGCGACGATATGACCGAGGTGGAATATGGTGGAGGGGGGCACCGCACACGGCTAAGGAACGATCCGTAGATCAACTTGTGTGTCATGGGGTGCCCCCCTGCCCCCGTATATAAAGGAGGGAGGGGGAGGCCGGCCGGCCCTTGTGGCCGCGCCGAGGAGGACCAGGACTCCCCCTTTCCTACTCCTACTAGGAGGGGGAAGGAAGGGGGAGAGGGGGAAGGAAAGAGGGGGGCGCCGCCCCCCCCCCTCCTAGTCCAATTCGGACCAGAGGGAGAGGGGGCGCGTGGCCCACCCTGGCCGCCCCTCTCTCTTTCCACCAAGGCCCATGTGGCCCATT
>NC_041383.1:472445774-472501064 GCF_002162155.2 Triticum dicoccoides | reverse complement strand
GTTCGGTAACCCTCCGGCACTCCGGTTTTCTCCGAAAACGTCCGGAACACTTCCGGTGTCCGAATATAGTCGTCCAATATATCAATCTTCATGTCTCGACCATTTCGAGACTCCTCGTTATGTCCGTGATCACATCCGGGACTCCGAACAAACTTCGGTACATCAAAACTTATAAACTCATAATAAAACTGTCATCGTAACGTTAAGCGTGCAGACCCTACGGGTTCGAGAACTATGTAGACATGACCTAGAACTAGTCTCGGTCAATAACCAATAGCGGAACCTGGATGCCCATATTGGTTCCTACATATTCTACGAAGATCTTTATCGGTCAAACTGCATAACAACATACGTTGTTCCCTTTGTCATCAGTATGTTACTTGCCCGAGATTTGATCGCCGGTATCCAATACCTAGTTCAATCTCGTCACTGGCAAGTCTCTTTACTCGTTACGTAATGCATCATCCCGTAACCAACTCATTGGTCACATTGCTTGCAAGGCTTATAGTGATGTGCATTACCGAGAGGGCCCAGAGATACCTCTCCGACAATCGGAGTGACAAAACCTAATCACGAAATACGCCAACTCAACATGTACCTTCAGAGACACCTGTAGTACTCCTTTATAATCACCCAGTTACGTTGTGACGTTTGGTAGTACCCAAAGTGTTCCTCCAGTAAACGGGAGTTGCATAATCTCATAGTTACAGGAACATGTATAAGTCATGAAGAAAGCAATAGCAATATACTAAACGATCAAGTGCTATGCTAATGGAATGGGTCATGTCAATCACATCATTCTCCTAATGATGTGATCCCGTTAATCAAATGACAACACATGTCTATGGTTAGGAAACATAACCATCTTTGATTAATGAGCTAGTCAAGTAGAGGCATACTAGTGACTATATGTTTGTCTATGTATTCACACATGTATCATGTTTCCGGTTAATACAATTCTAGCATGAATAATAAACATTTATCATGATATGAGGAAATAAATAATAACTTTATTATTTCCTCTAGGGCATATTTCCTTCAGTCTCCCACTTGCACTAGAGTCAATAATCTAGATTATATAGTAATGATTCTAACACCCATGGAGTCTTGGTGCTGATCATGTTTTGCTCGTGAGAGAGGCTTAGTCAATGGGTCTGCAACATTCAGATCCGTATGTATGTTGCAAATTTATATGTCTCTCATTTGGACTTGGTCCCGGATGGAATTGAAGCGTCTCTTGATGTGCTTGGTCCTCTTGTTTAATCTGGATTCCTTTGCCAAAGCAATTGCACCAGTATTGTCACAGAAGATCTTCATTGGTCCCGATGCACTATGTATGACACCTAGATCGGAAATGAACTCCTTCATCCAGACTCCTTCATTTGCTGCTTCCGAAGCAGCTATGTACTCCGCTTCACATGTAGACCCCGCCACGACGCTTTGTTTAGAACTGCACCAACTTACAGCTCCACCATTTAATAAAAACATGTATCCGGTTTGCGATTTAGAATCGTCCGTATCAGTGTCAAAGCTTGCATCGACGTAACCGTTTACGACTAGCTCTTTGTCACCTCCATATACGAGAACCATATCCTTAGTCCTTTTCAGGTATTTCAGGATGTTCTTGACCACTGTCCAGTGATCCACTCCTGGATTACTTTGGTACCTCCCTGCCAAACTTATTTCTAAGAATACGTCAGGTCTGGTACACAACATTGCATACATGATAGAGCCTATGGCTGAAGCATAGGGAACATCTTTCATTTTCTCTCTATCTTCTGCTATGGTCGGGCATTGAGTTTGACTCAACTTCACACCTTGAAGCACGGGCAAGAACCCTTTCTTTGCCTGATCCATTTTGAACTTTTTCAAAAATTTATCAAGGTATGTGCTTTGTGAAAGTCCTATTAAGCGTCTTGATCTATCTCTATAAATCTTGATGCCCAATATGTAAGCAGCTTCACCTAGATCTTTCATTGAAAAACTTTTATTCAAGTATCCCTTTATGCTATCCAGAAATTCTATATCATTTCCAATTAATAATATGTCATCTACATATAATATTAGAAATGCTACAGAGCTCCCACTCACTTTCTTGTAAATACAGGTTTCTCCAAAAGTCTGTAAAAAACCATATGCTTTGATCACACTATCAAAGCGTTTATTCCAACTCCGAGATGCTTGCACCAGTCCATAAATGGATCGCTGGAGCTTGCACACTTTGTTAGCACCTTTTGGATCAACAAAACCTTCTGGCTGCATCATATACAACTCTTCTTCCAGAAATCCATTCAAGAATGCAGTTTTGACATCCATTTGCCAGATTTCATAATCATGAAATGCAGCAATAGCTAACATGATTCGGACAGACTTAAGCATCGCTACGGGTGAGAAAGTGTCATCGTAGTCAACCCCTTGAACTTGTCGAAAACCTTTTGCAACAAGTCGAGCTTTATAGACAGTTACATTACCATCAGCGTCAGTCTTCTCCTTAAAGATCCATTTATTCTCAATGGCTTGCCGATCATCGGGCAAGTCAACCAAAGTCCATACTTTGTTCTCATACATGGATCCCAACTCTGATTTCATGGCCTCTAGCCATTTTGCGGAATCTGGGCTCATCATCGCTTCCTCATAGTTCGTAGGTTCATCATGGTCAAGTAACATGACTTCCAGAATAGGATTACCGTACCACTCTGGTGCAGATCTTACTCTGGTAGACCTACGAGGTTCAGTAGAAACTTGATCTGAAGTTTCATGATCAATATCATTAGCTTCCTCACTAATTGGTGTAGTTGTCACAGGAACCGGTTCTTGTGATGAACTACTTTCCAACAAGGGAGTAGATACAGTTATCTCATCAAGTTCTACTTTCCTCCCACTCACTTCTTTCGAGAGAAACTCCTTCTCTAGAAAGGATCCGATTTTAGCACAAAAATCTTGCCCTCAGATCTGTGATAGAAAGTGTACCCAATGGTCTCTTTTGGGTATCCTATGAAGACACATTTCTCCGATTTAGGTTCGAGCTTATCTGGTTGAAGTTTCTTCACATAAGCATCACAGCCCCAAACTTTAAGAAACGACAACTTTGGTTTCTTGCCAAACCACAGTTCATAAGGCGTCGTCTGAACGGATTTTGATGGTGCCCTATTTAACATGAATGCGGCCGTCTCTAAAGCATGACCCCAAAACGATAGCGGTAAATCAGTAAGTGACATCATAGATCGCACCATATCTAGTAAAGTACGATTACGACGTTCGTACACACCATTTCGTTGTGGTGTTCCAGGTGGCGTGAGTTGCAAAACTATTCCGCATTGTTTCGAATGTAAACCAAACTCGTAACTCAAATATTCTCCTCCACGATCAGATCGTAGAAACTTTATTTTCTTATTATGATGATTTTCCACTTCACTCTGAAATCCTTTGAACTTTTCAAATGTTTCAGACTTGTGTTTCATCAAGTAGATATACCCATATCTGCTCAAGTCATCTGTGAAGGTGAGAAAATAACGATACCCGCCGCGAGCCTCAACATTCATTGGACCACAAATATTAGTATGTATGATTTCCAACAAATCAGTTGCTCGCTCCATAGTTCCGTAGAACGGCGTTTTAGTCATCTTGCCCATAAGGCACGGTTCGCAAGTACCAAGTGATTTATAATCAAGTGATTCCAAAAGCCCATCAGTATGGAGTTTCTTCATGCGCTTTACACCGATATGACCTAAACGGCAGTGCCACAAATAAGTTGCACTATCATTATCAAATCTGCATCTTTTGGTTTCAACACTATGAATATGTGTATCACTACTATCGAGATTCAATAAAAATAGACCACTCTTCAAGGGTGCATGACCATAAAAGATATTACTCATATAAATAGAATAACCATTATTCTCTGATTTAAATGAATAACCGTCTCGCATCAAACAAGATCCAGATATAATGTTCATGCTTAACGCTGGCACCAAATAACAATTATTCAGGTCTAAAACTAATCCCGATGGTAGATGTAGAGGTAGCGTGCCGACCGCGATCACATCGACTTTGGAACCATTTCCCACGTGCATCGTCACCTCGTCCTTAGCCAATCTTCGCTTAATCCGTAGTCCCTGTTTCGAGTTGCAAATATTAGCAACAGAACCAGTATCAAATACCCAGGTACTACTACGAGCATTAGTAAGGTACACATCAATAACATGTATATCACATATACCTTTGTTCACTTTGCCATCCTTCTTATCCGCCAAATACTTGGGGCAGTTCCGCTTCCAGTGTCCAGTCTGGTTGCAGTAGAAGCACTCAGTTTCAGGCTTTGGTCCAGACTTGGGTTTCTTCTCTTGAGCAGCAACTTGTTGCTGTTCTTCTTGAAGTTCCCCTTCTTCTTCCCTTTGCCCTTTTTCTTCAAACTGGTGGTCTTGTTAACCATCAACACTTGATGCTCCTTCTTGATTTTTACCTCCGCGGCTTTTAGCATTGCGAAGAGCTCGGGAATAGTCTTGTCCATCCCTTGCATATTATAGTTCATCACGAAGCTCTTGTAGCTTGGTGGCAGTGATTGGAGAATTCTGTCAATGACACTATCATCAGGAAGATTAACTCCCAGTTGAATCAAGTGATTATTATACCCAGACATTTTGAGTATGTGTTCACTGACAGAACTATTCTCCTCCATCTTGCAGCTATAGAACTTATTGGAGACTTCATATCTCTCAATCCGGGCATTTTCTTGAAATATTAAGTTCAACTCCTGGAACATCTCATATGCTCCATGACGTTCAAAACGTCGTTGAAGACTTGGTTCTAAGCCGTAAAGCATGGCACACTGAATTATCGAGTAGTCATTAGCTTTGCTCTGCCAGACGTTCTTAACATCGTCAGTTGCATCGGCAGCAGGCATGGCACCCAGCGGTGCTTCCAGGACGTAATTCTTCTGTGCAGCAATGAGGATAATCCTCAGGTTACGGACCCAGTCTGTGTAATTGCTACCATCATCTTTCAACTTTGCTTTCTCAAGGAACGCATTAAAATTCAACGGAACAACAGCACGAGCCATCTATCTACAACAAACATAGACAAGCAAAATACTATCAGGTACTAAGTTCATGATAAATTTAAGTTCAATTAATCATATTACTTAAGAACTCCCACTTAGACAGACATCTCTCTAGTCATCTAAGTGATCACGTGATCCAAATCAACTAAACCATGTCCGATCATCACGTGAGATGGAGTAGTTTCAATGGTGAACATCATTATGTTGATCATATCTACTATATGATTCACGCTCGACCTTTCGGTCTCCGTGTTCCGAGGCCATATTTGTATATGCTAGGCTCGTCAAGTTTAACCCGAGTATTCCGCGTGTGCAACTGTTTTGCACCCGTTGTATTTGAACGTAGAGCCTATCACACCCGATCATCACGTGGTGTCTCAGCACGAAGAACTTTCGCAACGGTGCATACTCAGGGAGAACACTTCTTGATAATTAGTGAGAGATCATCTTAAAATGCTACCGTCAATCAAAGCAAGATAAGATGCATAAAGGATAAACATCACATGCAATCAATATAAGTGATATGATATGGCCATCATCATCTTGTGCTTGTGATCTTCATCTTCGAAGCACCGTCGTGATCACCATCGTCACCGGCGCGACACCTTGATCTCCATCGTAGCATCGTTGTTGTTACGCCATCTATTGCTTCTACGACTATCGCTACCGCTTAGTGATAAAGTAAAGCAATTATAGGGCGTTTTCATTTCATACAATAAAGTGACAACCATATGGCTCCTGCCAGTTGCCGATAACTTCGGTTACAAAACATGATCATCTCATACAATAAAATATAGCATCACGTCTTGACCATATCACATCACAACATGCCCTGCAAAAACAAGTTAGACGTCCTCTACTTTGTTGTTGCAAATTTTACGTGGCTGCTACGGGCTTGGCAAGAACCGTTCTTACCTACGCATCAAAACCACAACGATAGCTCATCAAGTTAGTGCTGTTTTAACCTTCGCAAGGACCGGGCGTAGCCACACTCGATTCAGCTAAAGTGAGAGAGACAGACACCCGCCAGCCACCTTTAAGCACAAGTGCTCATAATGGTGAAACCAGTCTCGCGTAAGCGTACGCGTAATATCGGTCCGGGCCGCTTCATCTCACAATACCGCCAAACCAAAGTATGACATGCTGGTAAGCAGTATGACTTGTATCGCCCACAACTCACTTGTGTTCTACTCGTGCATATAACATCAACGCATAAAACCTGGCTCGGATGCCACTGTTGGGGAACATAGTAATTTCAAAAAAATTCCTACGCACACGCAAGATCATGGTGATGGCATAGAAACGAGAGGGGAGAGTGTTGTCCACGTACCCTCGTAGACCGTAAACGGAAGAACGCGGTTGATGTAGTCGTACGTCTTCACGATCCGACCGATCCAAGCACCGAACGTACAGCACCTCCGAGTTCAGCACACATTCAGCTCGATGACGATCCCCGGGCTCCGATCCAACAAAGCTTCGGGGATGAGTTCCGTCAGCACGACGGCGTGGTGACGATGATGATGTTCTACCAGCGCAGGGCTTCGCCTAAACTCCGCGATGATATGATCGAGGTGGAATATGGTGGAGGGGGGCACCACACACGGCTAAGGAACGATCCGTAGATCAACTTGTGTGTCATGGGGTGACCCCTGCCCCCGTATATAAAGGAGGGAGGGGGGAGGCCGGCCGGCCCTTGTGGGCGCGCCAAGGAGCAGGAGTGCTCCTCCTAGTAGGAGTAGGACTCCCCCTTTCCTACTCCTACTAGGAGGGGGAAGGAAGGGGGGGAGGGGGAAGGAAAGAGGGGGCACCGCCCCCCTCCTAGTCCAATTCGGACCAGAGGGAGAGGGGGCGCGCGGCCCACCCTGGCCGCCCCTCTCTCTTTCCACCAAGGCCCATGTGGCGCATTATCTCTCCCGGGGGGGTCCGGTAACCCTCCGGCACTCCGGTTTTCTGCGAAAACGTCCGGAACACTTCCGGTGTCTGAATATAGTCGCCCAATATATCAATCTTTATGTCTCGACCATTTCGAGACTCCTCGTTATGTCCGTGATCACATCCGGGACTCCGAACAAACTTCGGTACATCAAAACTTATAAACTCATAATAAAACTGTCATCGTAACGTTAAGCGTGCGAACCCTACGGGTTCGAGAACTATGTAGGCATGACCTAGAACTATTCTCAGTCAATAACCAATAGCGGAACCTGGATGCCCATATTGGTTCCTAAATATTCTACGAAGATCTTTATCAGTCAAACCGCATAACAACATACGTTGTTCCCTTTGTCATCGGTATGTTACTTGCCCGAGATTTGATCGTCGGTATCCAATACCTAGTTCAATCTCGTCACTAGCAAGTCTCTTTACTCGTTACGTAATGCATCATCCCGTAACCAACTCATTGGTCACATTGCTTGCAAGGCTTATAGTGATGTGCATTACCGAGAGGGCCCAGAGATACCTCTCCGACAATCGGAGTGACAAAACCTAATCTTGAAATATGCCAACTCAACATGTACCTTCGGAGACACCTGTAGTACTCCTTTATAATCACCCAGTTACGTTGTGACGTTTGGTAGTACCCAAAGTGTTCCTCCGGTAAACGGGAGTTGCATAATCTCATAGTTACAGGAACATGTATAAGTCATGAAGAAAGCAATAGCAATATACTAAATGATCAAGTGCTATGCTAACGAAATGGGTCATGTCAATCACATCATTCTCCTAATGATGTGATCCCGTTAATCAAATGACAACACATGTCTATGGTTAGGAAACATAACCATCTTTAATTAATGAGCTAGTCAAGTAGAGGCATACTAGTGACTATATGTTTGTCTATGTATTCACACATGTATCATTTTCCGGTTAATACAATTCTAGCATGAATAATAAACATTTATCATGATATGAGGAAATAAATAATAACTTTATTATTGCCTCTAGGGCATATTTCCTTCAACCGATGGTTCGACCGGCGGCCCCTGCGTTGTTTTGTATGGGAAGAATCAGAGACGAGAAAGAAGAAGGGTTAGGAGACGTAGGATCTTCATCTAACCGCCTGAAATGGTGGACTAACCCAAATGACAAAAGTCACGCGACTTGCATGCAGGCATGCCTTTATATTCAGTACCATCATCGTACCTGCTTAGCACTGCTCCTGAATCCATCAAGCTAAACAATGTGCCACTCATAATTCCAAACTTGTTGCTCAAATACGAATCTGATATGATGCTGATATTACTAAAACAGATAATGTTTAATTGGTCAGCTAATGTTCCTACTTTACTTTCAAAAAGCACGTGCACCACATATAGAGAGACAATAGGGAGTTGCATTCTTAATGCAGTCTGGTTCATCGTGTGTGGGCACTGTGCAACAAACATTTTATTATCCAAAATCTGCTTGCTCTTATTTAGCATGTTCCTCTTCCGTTCTTCTTTAATAAGTACTCTCTCTGTTCCTAAATACAAGTCTTTGTATAGATTCCACCATGGACTACATATGGAGCAAAATGAGTGAATCTACTCTAAAATGTATCTGTATACATCTGTATGTGATCCATAGTGGAAATCTCTACAAAGACTTATATTTTGGAACGGAGGGAGTATGATAGTAGTACAGTATGTTCCTTGTAGTGAAGATGAGCAGGGACATTTGGTGTGTAGAGGTCTATACAGTCGGTTGTGATGGACACTTTGAACTCTTCGGGCCTCTTTGATTCATAGGATTTTGTAAACATAGGAATACGATTTGTAGTGGCCTGCCCACTTGAATCCTATAAGAATAGCAAGGAAATGCAGGGAGTTGTGTCGCCTTTGAGAGTTACACTGATATTAACAGTACCGCACCTTCAGTTTAAGAGAGCTGGTATCTGAAGCCTTTCTAGCCGTACCTACAATATTAGCTCATATATTCCAACGAGTTCCACTTTGCTGATTTTACTCTGATGCTTACGGTTTTCCCGTTATATCTACACTATGATCTGTGTAGCTTCTTTGTGTCACACTAGTAGCAGTCCACTCTTGAAGCTAAACACACCAATCGTAAGTCCAAAGCTTACTTCTTCAAATATGAATTGTGATATGATACTGATATTAGTTAACAGACACACATTTAATTGGTCAGGTAATGCTCCCACTTGATTTTCCAAATGCATGTGGCCACATATAGAGAGATAACATGGAATTGCATTTCTTTGGGCATTGTGATTCATCATGAGTCGGCAACCAACATTGTATGCAATGAAGCGGAACCTCAAGAATATGCTTCCTCTTTTGTTCTTTAACATGTTCCTCTTTTGTTATTATGTATTTATTACGTGCAGTATGTTCCTTGTCAGGAAGGGGAGCATGGACATCTGCAGTCAATAGCTGATAGAGCTGGCCTCTACGTGATCAATAGGCTTTCAATTAGTAGCGGCAATACAACACCGTAATTTCCAGCCAGTTCCACTTTCCTGATTTATATATCATGGTTATGGTGTACCCCTTTTATGTACACTATGATCTACCTAGTTGATGTGTACTCTTGTTTTCATGGTTTGGCAATAAGCTCTCTATATAGTATATTATGAACCTATCATCTACCAACTATTCTTACTTCTGGAGCCTATTTTTTTGTGTACTTGTGCTAGATTATATTAATGCACGCACCATATTACAGCACACATGAGCTCTCTCATCAGAATCCAGCGATAGCACATAAGGGTTTACATGGACGCCCCTATATTAGAATATCCTCTACATTACAAAGATAATCTCACTACTATTTATGTTTTCATGGTTCTTAGATATTATACGTAATTATAGTGAATATCAGAATCCGCGCATCAGAAGAATATTGTGGAACACTGCAATGACTTACAAATTTGGCACCAAGGCATTGAGTGCCATTCTGGATGCAACGAAACTCATACGCTCCCTGTAGATTCTTGTTCAGAATATGATCCTAATGACTATTCTAAACTCGAGGAGTGAAAGGCAGATGGCCTGTCTTGTTCAACCATCAAGGTGCTTGTTCTAATTTGGCAAGATTTTATTGATTGCGCGTATCTTGCATATGTTGTCTTGCATTTCTTCTACTTTGTTGCACTGCCATCTGCTTAGTTTACTCATCATATATGTCGAGATGCCATGCCCATCCATTATCAATACATATTCCATCTGTCATCATACCATGTTTTTCCACTCAGATGTTGTTCTTGTGCATCAGACATCAAAAAGGAAGAGGGTGATTGTCGAACCTGAAGGAGCACTGGCAAAGTCCTTGAAAAACTTGGTGGTGCTGGAGAAATCAAATAGCACCCCACTTATATTGTCTGTATAACCAGTGACACAAAACGTAGGACCGACTCTAGCAGACTGTACCCATACTTCACTTGCCACACCACTAGCCCTACCACACAGGACCTGCACTCCAGCAAAAGGTATGTCGATTTCAGTTGCCATAGCACCAGCCGTACCACAGAAAAATCCCACTCTAGCAAAACGTACAGCAAGTCCACCGGCCGAAGACCTATCAGCATGGATAAGGGCTTTATAGAGCTTGTCTTCACCAATAATGTAAGTTTGTCCTTCTCAAGCCTTCAAACTTTGTTGTGTATATTTGGTTAGGCATGACTGCAACAGCTGTTTATTTTTGGTGCTTGCATCAAATTGCATGTTTAAGGTTTATTATGTAGTTCATAAACAAAAGTTTGTCCTTCTCAATCTAAGTTTTCAGTTGTACAACCAAGTTCCTTCTTCATACCATGTAAATTAAACTATACATAGCAAGTGATCTTCTTTTGCACTGCATGTATGCTTCTGTTCTTGATCCATAATCCAGTGTTGTGGTGAACCTACCCACTACAGCACAATGTCATATTCTACAATGTCTTAACTATGAACAATGTCATATCATTCTACTATTATTTAAACCGTCTCTTTATTTGCCAATCTGAAATGGGATAAATTGACAACACACTAACCATTGATACTTATGAGTACTTGATCTGTAATCCAGTGGTGCCGTGAAGCTTCCAACTCCTTCACAATGTCATTTCCTACCATGTCTTGACCTGAACAATGCCATATTGTGTTAGTGCTATTTTAAACTATGTCACTTTATTCGTCAGTGAGAAATGTGATGAATTGTCAGCACTGATACTTATATGTGCAAAACATGTCATCTATCTGCTTGTTTATCTTTCAGAGTGAGGAGGATATAAGTGCCAAACAAGCACAGTCTCATCAGCTTGCTCAGCTGCTTGCGCTGCAGCTCCCGAGCAGGGCTAACCTTTATTGCACTCTATTGAAGTGTTGTCAGTTTTGTATATTATTTTGTTAGCGTGTTTATTTGCACTGGTGGCGATCTTTGATGCCCTTTATTATCATAGTGGCGAACTTTGATGCCCAGTGGATGTAATATGCTGTAATTTATTTATTGTATAGTCTACGTTTTTTCTTATTCATGATGTTGCAGTTATTTTACTGTATATATAGCCTGTCTTCGCAGTAAACTGGCCAAACCGTAAAATTATGGTACATAATCGGGCCGTCATGCAAATCACTATGTATGATCTGCATCATGGGCCCCGTCATCTTGGTCGTTAACGGGCCTAAATGTAAACTGGCCCAATAGTAGATTCAGGCCTTTAATAGGCCGAGTAAACCGCCGGCCCTATTTTCGCAAGAAAACTCAATGGGCTTTTAGGAGGTTTAAAAGTAGGTTGGGCCTGAAACGTGCCCAACAGCTTATGGGCTGGCAACAGGCCGAAATAGACCCCGGCCCATGATTGTGCCAATCACATCATGGGTCGTTAACAGGCCAAAATTATCTCGGTCCTTGTTTGGCCCAATCAGATTATCGGTTGTGAGCAAGCCGGATGCAAACAGGGCCGTAGTTAGGCCCAACTATATGACGGGCTTGTAACAGGGCGAAATGAATATAGGGCCGAAATGTTAAATGGGCCTTTAAAAGGCCGAAACTAATATTAGGCCGAATTAATAAATGGGCCTTTAGCAAGTGGGCCCAAAAGCGTAGCGTCCAGTTGACGGGCCGAATCTGATATGGGCCATAATTTAGCCCAAAGCCTCTTAATGGGTCGGATCTGATCTGGGCCGTAATTTGGCCCAGAACATGGTAGGCTTTTAACGGGTCGGATCTCATATGGGCCTTTATTAGGCCCGGAACGTGGCAGGCTGTTAATGGACCGGATCAAATGTGGGCCGACATTTGATCCAAAACATGGCAGCCTATTAATGGGCGGGCCCACTAGTGTCCTCAAAATCTTCTGGGCCTTTAGCTGGGTCGACCGATTATGGTCGGTGAAATCTCATGGGCCTTTAGTTGGGCCGGCCCATTATGGTCCACAAAATCTTGTGGGCCTTTAGCTGGGCCGACCCATTATGGTCCGCAAAATCTTGTGGGCCTTTAGTTGGGACAACCCATTTAATCTTTATGGGCCACTTTTGGGCCGGTCCACGTGTCAATATATCATAGGCGCATCTCGCCCATTGGATGAGTGACACTTGTGCCAACACGGAGCTAACACGTGGTTCCGTCGGCCAATGAGAATTTTACACGTGGAAAATCGGCATTGGTCGTGGTTGTTAGCGGGTTATCGGATCCAAAACCGGACCCGATAGCTTAACGCCGTCCCGTTACGGTGGATGCCACGTGTCCGCCACCCTTGATGAAAGCACTTCTATGACGCGCGATTTATCATCATGGAAGTGGACACTTCCGTGATGATTATTTTGGTAATGTCATGGAACACTTCTATGACAACACAGGTCTGGCTATCTTGATTCTGTCATAAAATCATCATGGATGTACATGCATGACAGAAAACATGACCTACTGTGACAAACACGTATCATCACGGAAATGTATTCTTTTAGTGCTTGGAATGTCATTTTATTTTGTTTTGCTTGCTATTTTAATAAAATACTTAGATCTGAAAGTTTTTAAATAAGTGAGAGTCCTCACTTAGCTACCTATTTACTTAACTACTCATTTGATCTTCACTTATATCTTTTTGAGTAGTTTGTCATTCACTCTCATGCTTCACTTAGATTATTTTGAGAGATGAAAATTTGTATGCTCATGTTATTCACTTAAATTTATTTGAGCTTGTCAAAAGCAATTGCAACATATGAAACTAGTCCCAAAGTGATAGATATTCTAAAGGGATATAATAAAAACTTTCATGTAGATCATTGGACAAAATAAACTTGATTCTTTGTAATAGTTTTAAGATATGATGATAGTGATATGTGAGTCATGTTGATCAATAATTATGCTTTAGTAAGAATATTGGCGTTAAGGTTTGTGATTCCCTATGAAAGCACTAAAGTCAATAGTTATGCAATGAAATTACATCCTACTTGTGGTGCATTATTCGGTGTTAGTTATGCATAATGCTCGCCTATGTGCTTTTTCGTTTCTTGGTTGGATGCTTCTCAATCTTTTGCTAGCCTTCACTTGTACTAAGTAGAAATACTACTTGTGCATCCAAAATCCTTAAACCCAGTTTTGCCACATGAGTGCACCATACGTACCTATATGCGGCATTCCCGTGCCGTTCTAAGAAAATTTGTATGTGCCATCTCTAATTTTCAAAATAATTTCCTTTTTGTGTGCTCGTACCGCTCATGAAGCGTCAGGGGGTGGCCAATATTTTCCATGCTCGATGTGTTATTCTCAAGATGAGTGTTTATTCACTTGTAATTGCATGAGAGTACGGCAAAGGTATTAGGGATGCCAGTCCCGAAATGACACTACAAAAAAAAGACACATCCGTGACATTTTGGGTCGAACGAATTTTTTCTGTCATACTTATAACACTTCTATGATGATAATTGTGACAAAACCCAGTATCATCATAGATGTGGTGGGCTCCTACTTCTATGACAAAAAATCATGACAGAAAATGGGCTTTTCGTCCTGGGCGGGCCGGAGACGCAGCTGCATGACATTCTTTGGGCCGTCCATGACGTAAAAAATCATGGTAGAAGAAAGGGAAGGGAAAATATCGGGGTGTTCCTAGTTACGGTGGGTGGTCGGGGCCGAGCGATGTACGGAGGTTTGCGCGTTTCTCTCGTACACCCATGCGCGTAGGTGTGAGGCGTTGGGCTCTAACTGAACCCGAGCGAGGCGTTCGCCTACTGAACCCCAGTGATTGCACTGTAGGCTACGCGTTACTGAACCCGATCGAGCGATTCCTTCGTTTGCTACTACTGCTAACTGAAGCCGATCGAACCTGCTGCCTCCTTCCCTTGATGAACAGTATGCGTTGGTGGGGGGTTGGATGAACAGGACCCTGTGGTGTTGCCGCTAGATGAACAAGACCTCGATCGATCGAGCCGATTGGGCATGAATGAACAGGACCCCGTGGAGGGCTTGATGAACAGGACCCCGTGGATGGAAGGTTGAACAGTAGCCGATGAGGGCTGGTTGAATAGTAGCCGATGGAGGGCTGGATGAACAGTAGCCCGTGGAGGGATGGTTGAACAGGACCCCGTGGAGAGGGCTGGTTGAACAGTAGCCTGTGCAGGAGCACGCGGTGGAGGCTGGATGAATAGGAGCCCGCGGATGAACAGCCGCAGGTGGAGGCTGGAGGAGGTCGACAGTGGATGAAAAGCAGCCCGTGGAGGCTGGAGGAGGTCGATGGTGGAGATCAAAAGTATCCCGAGGAGTCCCATTTTGCGGTACGCCACACCCCTGCCGGTGAACAGGACCCCCATTTCGACCGTAGCGCTCCAACACAAGTCCGTTTCCTCCGTTTTGCGGTATGCCACACCCCTCCCGATCAACAAGACCCCGTTTCGACTGTAAGAGGTCCAACAGAAGTCCGTTTCCTCCGTTTTGCGGTACGCCAGACCCCTCCTGATGAACAGGATCCTGTTTCGACCATGGCTGGTCGAACACAAGGCCGTTTCCTCCGTTCTGCAGTATGCCAGGCCTTGTTTCCATTGGTTGTTCCGTCCAAGCCCTCCCGATGAACACGATGATGCATTCCGTTCCGACCCAGCCGGTTGGCTCCCCATGAACACGACGATGATGCAGTTTCTCCGTTTTGACCCAGCCAGGTACACAAGCCTTGGTCGTACGTACGTGTGAGTAGGCGTTCGAGACCCCGCCCGTATGTACGTACGAGGCCGTATTTACTTTCTTGCACCCTGGCCGTTGTACGTATGAGTACATGCTGCATGCGCGCCTCTACTACGACATGTGCGCGCCTCTACTACGACACGTACGCGCCTCTACTACGACACGTACGCGCCTCTACATCAACCAGTATGTACGTACACGTTCGCGACCAAAATGACAATGTTACGTACGCTTCGACCAGGTGAGTCCCGACTGTCAAGCACTTCCTTGCGTGCGAAGATGTAGCTGCCGGGTCCCAGCAGTTAGGGGGCGAATCTTTTTTTGCCTGTAATATGGACGCACTTCCTTGTGTGCGAAGATGTAGCTGGTGGGTCCCAGCAGTCTGGGGGAAACATTTTTTCGCTAAATACAGTGGCCCGTCCGGTGGGTCCCTGCTGTTAGGTGGAGGAATAATTATTTTGTGCATAATAAGGAGACACTTCCTTGCGGCCGCTGTGGACCCAGCTGCCAGCCTCTCCACGTACAGTACTCTTTCGATGGAAGTCGTTCCTTGACCATGTTGACCACGCCGCGCCGAGAGCACCAGGGCAGTGGACGACGGCGAGGCCTAGGAAGGGGACGATGCGGATCCGGGGAAGACGCGACAATGGAAGCCCGCGCGGAGAGGAGTACAAGGGTTCACTAGTTCGGCTATGGTGTGAGGTTGCCGTCGCTGCAGGGCCTGGCTAGCGGCGGGAATAGTAGGGGGTGGTGAGGCCTCCGTGGCAGCACAGCCGGCCATGAAAGGCAGGAGCATGCCGCACGACCGGCGCTGCTTTGGGCGGCTAGAGCAAGAAGACCAGAGGTTGAAGAAGCACTACGGTCGTTGGATGGACATCATACGATCACTGGAGCTAGAATCATTCATATTGACTAAGTTGACAAAGCCCTCCATCCCCGTCAACTTAGTAGGCCCACAAGTCAGCCTCCCACTACGGTGGGTCCCAGCTAGCAGGGGGAGTATTCATTTTTTGTGCGTAATAAGGAGGCACTTCCTTTCATGCAAATATATAGCTGGTGGGTCCGAGTTGACAACAGGGGAACATTTTTTTCGTGAAATACAGAGGCCCTTCCGGTGGGTCCCAGCTATTAGGTGACAGAATCATTATTTTGCGCGTAATAAGGAGGCATTTCCTTGTGTGGGCCCCTACTGTGAGCCTCTTCTGATGGCTATTGTTTGTTGACCATGTTGACCTCGCCGCGCCGAGAGCACAAACGCGGTGGACGAGGGCGAGGCCCAGGAAGGGAACGATCCAGAGTTGGCGAAGCCACCGCAGCGGATGCCCACACAAGGGCGCTGACTGGTCGGCTGCGGGGTGAGGCTGACATCACCGGAAAATAACAGGATGTGTGGGTGGGTAGTGGGATGGCCTGGCGGCAGCACAGCCAGCCACGGGAGGAGGGAGCAGGCAGTCCTGCCGACGCTGGTTTGGGCGGCTGGAGCAGGAAGATCAGTGATTGAAGAAGCACGGCGGCTGTTGGATAGACATCCAACAGTCACTGCTTTGTGTTGACTAAGTTGACAAAGCCTTTCGTATGCGTCAATAAAAATTTAGGACAGCGTCATCATCAACCTAGTAGGCCCAGAAGTCAGCCTCCAAATCTATGGAAAACAGCATACGACCCATTAGCCATTATTTTCAATAGTTTACAGCCCATTTGCTAATTCTTAAGGATATTTGAAGCTCATATTCTTTTTATTAGCATTACAGACCATATATTCTGGGCACTACTAAAAAATTCAATGAATTTTTGCATATTTCGGTGGGGTCTAAACTCTTTTAATCACGAAATTTTGAGCCACGTTAAAAATAATTTTTAAAAAATTATATCAAAATAAAATTCATAAAACAGTTCTCCGCAAAAAATGAATGAAATTTAAAATCTTAACTAGCAAGATGCCCGTTCGTTGCACGGAACATGAAGATGCATTTGTATGAGTAGTTTATCTTGTGGGAAAAAAGATGATATTTTATGTAATTGCTAGTTGACATTGGTTTTTATAAGAGTAGAGAGTAGAGAAATCCAGAAAAAATGATATCTTAATGTAATTGCCGGTTGGCTTTGGTTTAAAAATTTACAGCCCATTTCTTACAACTTATAGCCCATTTTCTAGGGAAGCCCATTTCTTACTACTTACATCCCTCCTCGTCTTGAAAGATTTGCAGCCCACCAGGGCTGAAAAAAGCAAGTAGGCCTCGGTTTTGGTATTCTCCAAAAAAACTGGGCTAGCCATTTTCAGAAAGAAAAAATATATCAAATGGTCTCGTCATGTGCTTAAATAAAAGTGTAAGTGTGGGCTAGACGGGCCACAGCCCCCGCACAACGCGCAGTTGAGCTCCGTCTCTAAAACTAAAAAACAATTGGGCGAGCTACTGAGTCCCTGGTGTTATCCGCTCATTGTGTAATTTTCTCGTTTATTGACTACATTGACAATGGTGTGGGACCTAGTTGTCAAACAATTAGGAGGAAGTATTTTTTGGCTTGTAATAACGAGGCACCTGCTTGCGTAATGCAATGACCCTGGTGGGTCCCTACTGTCAGCCTCTCCACGTACAGTCATCTCCTGATTCCTCTTGGTTGTTGACCATGTTGACAATGCCAGACGGCGGCGGGCACAGCGAGCGAACCAAGGCGGAGAACGACGGCGAGGCCTCGGACAGGAACGAACAGCAGCCATGGAAGATGCGGCAGTGTAGTGGCAGGTGGAGGGGAGTACAAGGGCAACAAAATGCAACTCAAGCTTACAAATGGTACAAAAGGCCCAAGGATTAATCGTTCATCAAATTTTTAGACAAAACCTAGATTGAACATGGCAGTAACATCTAACCCAACCACTCTTCTTCGCAGTCACAAACAAATGGATGGGCCTGATCCATAAAATCAACATCGTGTGCAAAAACAATTATTTCGGGATGACTACAACTTGTTGTAAATAGAAGCCGAGCACGTTTAGAAGCCCATTTGTCCACCTGAAACTTCTTTTTTTGCTGTTCAACATGTCCGTCCGTGAGAAATCTCTTGCGGTAAAACTTAAGCCTCATGGACAATAGTAACCTCGCATTCAACAGAAAGAATGTGACAAAGCTTCTGTTTGCCTGGTTGGATGCATATCCTTCCATCGTTATTGTCCTCAAACGAATGTCATGAGAACTGAGAAAATCCCAATGCTTATTACGCCACTAATTGGTTATATGTTTTCCTCCATGTGGTTGTGCCTAAGTAGACATGAAGATTGAAAACAGTTAAGGTCTGAAAAAAGAGTATGTCGAAAGAACGACAACTAAAGAGTTAATTCTAGTACAATATATATGGGCTTTCAATGTGCATGAAATGATCACCTCTATATATAAATTCTCTAGAGATCAAAAGCATTGCAGGAAGCCAATAATTATGGTCAGATCAAAACTAAACATTCTGATATATAAGATGTTGACAGAATCCAGCAGCATTGATAGGCTATCAATGGACGAACTCTTCACTGAGCATACAAGATAATATTAGTACCCAAAGTGTACTCCAAGATGATATAAATTATGCGCACAAATGAAAAATGCAGCTTATGATTACAAATGTGTAGATGATAATATACAGTACCTGAAAAAGTGAGGAGCCAAACACCAACTCCTTGTGATCATTAAACGGGTCATGAATTACACCCAAGGTCTCTAGTTTGGGCGCCGAGACGACAGTTATTTGTGAAGGTTTATAACAGTTATCAAGGAGCAACCTTTGAAGTGAAGGGGCATCTTTGATGATGAGTTGTTGTCCTTCAAAACAAATTCTAATGCTTTTAAGGTGAGGCGATTTATTTGGAGTGAACTGATAGGGATTTCTATTCCCAAAACAATTAGCAAGCGCTCCAGGGCAGGGCAACTGGAGTGGATGATGTTGTGCAGTGAGGCATCCGACAAATAAACCACCACAAGCGAAAGTTTTTTTAGTAGTGGGAGTCGAAGCATTTGTACCAGATCGTCTGGTAGATGGCACTGGGAGAAGGTGGCGGTGTGGAGAGACGAGGGAAACCGCGAGATGGACAACGATGGTGTGGGCACGAATTCTTGGTGTTTTCATGGTATGAAACTTTTGTGGTAATGGTACAACTCAAACTGCTGGAGTTTTCCGAATTTAGGGGATGTCAGCCAAGCGTCCATCGTGCCGGGTATGGACAGCAGGTAGCGTGTCGGGATGCAGAGGCGTTGAACGGGGCCCTACTGGTGAGAGGAGACGATGGCTCTGAGGAGATCAAATTCAGGAAGGACACATATTTGACGACAGTCGAGATTGAGGGGCGCGGTGCGCCATAGAGGGCGCCACCGAGTTGAGAGGACTTGTGTGCGGCAGCAATCCTTGGTGGGGAGAAGCGAGATGATCTCCTCAAGGATGACATCCGGGAGATTGCTAATGCGGTCCACCGGAGATTCTATCAGTTCCTCAGATCCAGGGGGGCTCGCCGCTTCTCCCCGCGCTGCCGGGTGCGGGATCTACAACCGGCATCGCCGCTGGCGGGAGCCTCATCTTCTTGGCGCTAGGGCCAGCTGACTTCATTTTCCTTGTGGGCGTCGTGCCGAGCTCACGAGTTTGAGCAGAGTAGCCAGAGACGAGCCTAGTGGCAGTGCGAGTGGGGAAGAAGTATGGCTGGTGATTTCTGTAGAAGTGGAAGAAGAGGAGAATGCATTTTCTGTACGAGTGAGGAAGAAGGTGAGCGGGGGTTTTCTGGACGAGTGAGGAAGATTGGGGACCGGGGGGAATTCGGGGGGAGAAGGAAGTGAGAGAGTGAGTTGTTCGTGTTTATAAGGCCCGCTGCACTAACTACTCGCTTTTTCCCAAGAATCGCTCTCTTCTTTTGCGTTGCTGCATTGGAGCTGGCGCATGGACTTGGCTGACTGGCCATGCATGCAGGATGCATGTGTCTGCCGGCCACTGCATGCGCCTGGTGTAACATCCCAAATTTTCAATTTGGAATGTTATACATTAGATCATCATTGCATATCATATTTTATTGCATTTTTGGTTGATCTTAGAAATTCTAAGCAACTCAAGGACCCACGGAGAGAGTTGGGGATTTTGCTATTTTCATATTTGAGTTTTTCTCAAATTTTGAAAAGAGGATCGTTTGGTTTTAATTATTTTTCTCTTTGAATATTTCTTTTATGAAAAACAAAAGAGAGGGGATAAAATGACTTCTCCAAAATAAAGAAATATTGGAGGGAAATATTAAAATCAAATAAGAATTTTATTCGGAGTTTATTGCTATTTTATTTAAATTAGGAAAAAAATGTGTTTTTAAAAATTGCATTAGAGGCCCAAATAAATGTTCACTTTGTCCGCAATATTATTAGAGGGCCCTAAAAAAAATTTCAGGATGTTTGGAGTCCGTTTGGTATTTCTTTTAGTAGTTTTTCTGCGTCAGGATTTATTTTTATTTTTAAAAAAAGTGAACCGACCTAACCGGGCCGTGTCTGGCTAGGACTCTTGGCCCGGCCGGCCTTTATAAGCCGGCAGGCCCGCGACCCCCACTGAAACCCTAGCCCCGCCCTGCCTCGATCCGCCGCGGCCGCGAGTCGCTGCCGCCTCGCTTCGCCTCGCCGCGCAGCCGCGCCGCCACCGCCCACCCCGCACCGGAGCCGCCGCCGCCGCCGCCGCCGACCCTGCCGCCGAAGCCGCTCACCGCTCACCGCCGCCAACACCAACCCCGCCGCCGAAGAGGTAGCCGCCGCCGCTGCTGGTTTTCGCGAGAAAACCGATCGTTTTTTTCCGAAACCCTAGGTTATTTTCTTTAGATCGGTTTTTATTTTTTTCCCGATTTAGTTAAATACTGGACGTTCGTCTGTACGTTCATTTCAACGAACGCTGTTCATCGGTTAGCCGCAGACAGCGAACATTCGTTAGCCTGTTCGTCGCGTTTTATTTTCCAGGGTTTTTCCGTGATTATTTTCGATCGCGATTACTGCCCTGATCTTCGTTTTAGTTTATCTTTTCGCTCGTTTATCTGATTCAGGTGATTCAAACGCCTAGATCTTTGTATCGAAGCCCTCTTTCTGTTTAACCAACTTGAACAAGGTTTTGGTACTGTAAAATTTGACTTTAGTCCAGATTAGTAAACAGATCTTGTTTCTTTCATAGTTTGAGTTTCATTGCTCTGTTTGATTTTATTCTTTTTGTAAACCGGAGTTCTTCAGTTGAACTTTCTGATTAGATCTCTTATTTGAGTTTTACCCGTGCTTTTAATTGAGTGCTTATGTATGTTATTGTTTGTTTGTGATAGAGTACCCGGAGTGCAAAGCGTGCTACTACGAGTCTCTAGGTTTTGCGGGTCATCAGCAAGGCAAGTAACACTTTGATCATACCTCTTTACTACCCAGTTTTTATGCATTAGATCAACCCTCAAACATTTCATGGTTAGGATCTGAATAACATGTGGGTTTTCGGAAGTAGATGGTGAGTAGAACCTATTGCCCTGTTTATTATCAAACCTTTGGGAGTTACTTCTATGTTATGCTTATATTGCTATGCTATGCTCGTAGACGTGGATTGGGTGAGTGTACCCATGACAGATGTGAGTATTGTTAATTAATGGTTAACTTAAGGTGGCTACTTAAATACACATCTGGGTGGATTGGTTGAGGCACCCTGGAGTACCGAGTGGTTGTCAGGGCACCTGGAGAATCCAGTGTTGTCCTAGGATATCCCGGAGTACCCGTGTGATTACCCTACGGTTCGCCACCCAGGCTCAAAGGGATCATAAGATTATTCATGCTAGAAATTTTCGTGTGCAGCCACAAGCCAATATGGACTCTGGCATAGTTAAGTAAGTTGCGTGAAGCTCTTGAAGAGGTAGACTAGCAGATATAGTGGGTTGTAGGTGGTACTGTCTACCCAGAGTAGAGAGTTAATGCTTCAGAAAGACTGTGTCTCGAATCTCCGATCATGGATGTGTCGAGTCTTGTGGGGAAAAGTGCGCAAACCTCTGCAGACTGTATAAACTAATCATGGTTAGTTGTGCCCTGGTTATGGACGTCTTGAGTATCTGGTTCTTGGATTATCATATTGATCTCATCACTCTAAATTAATTTGTTGGGTTTAATGATGATGCTTAATTGGGATTGAGTTGGAGGAACCTTCTCAATGTTTGTCAACCACCATGATAGTTAAATAAAATTATTCCTTTGTTGTAGGAAAAAATTGGCTTTATGCAAAACCATAACCATAGAGCTTTCCACCAGCCATATATGCATGTAGTGATAGCATACATTCTATTCATTACTCTTATGTGTTACATTGCCAGCATATTCCATGTGCTAACCCATTTCGGGCTGCAACATTTCATGTTGCAGACTTTTCAGACGATGAGTAAGGTGCCATAGGTCGTTGTCTTTCACTCAGCTATGCCGTTGGAGTTGATGGACTCACTTTATCTTACAAGCCTTCCCCTGTTAACGTTTTTAAATGGCCTTAAGCCATATTATTGTAATAAGTTCTCTTTTGAGACATTTGATGTAATAAGTGTGTGATTGAAACTCTGTTATAAATCCTCAAGTAATGTGTGTGTCAGCATTACCGATCCAGGGATGACACTGATGCACAAAGACTAGACTGTTTGAGGTCTGGTCGCTACAAGATGGTATCAGAGCACACGCTGACTGTAGGACATGACCACTAAGCTAAAACCCTAGATCACTACTCTCTTCTCATTTTTGACTCCTCTCCCTTTTCTACTCTATAGGATGGCGGAAGCAAGGAATAAGTTCACGCAACCGAATGAAGACACTCCTTTCAGACGACACCTCAAGGAAGTTACTAGGTACCTGAACTTCGGAATACCAAGCTTCACCGGGACCTACATCGCCACTTTACCAGAAGAGGAGCGTTGGATGATTCGAGTTCAAGTACCAGGAAGGACGTTCATGCCAGTCACTGAGCCCATAGAGTTTTCCTTTGATGCACCAACCTGGAGTCTAGGAAAGAGCATGGCAGCCCACATCACCATGGGACGCATTGGAGAAGTTTACCACAAGGATCTCAAGGATACTATCTACCAGATTTGTGGGCGCCGAGATGAGCAATGGGAGATGATCAGCACCAGGAGGGATAGGTCCATTACAGCTTTCATCCAGGAGTTAAACCAGCACATTCGTCGCCAGGAGAACCAGATGTGCACATGCATGATAGACCTGAAGAAGGCAAGGATCAGGATCACGGAGCTGGAGGAAGAACTCAAGTCTACACGTGATGGATATGAGGAGGAAATGACGATACTCGTGGAGAAGAATGACGATTTGACAAGGAAGCTAGGAGTATTCATGGGAGACCCCGCGCCATGAGGAGATGATGACGATTCCAAGGACACTCGTTCGGAGAACTACATCATCATCGACGACACCGACTCGGACCCTGACAATAGCGATGATGACTATGTTGATGAACCTGGAGCAGATATCATGGAGTCTTCTACCGATTAAAAACTTCTAGTCGACCACCATACCAGTAGTAGTATTCCCCCATGTATATAGTATAGTTCGAGAACTTTTGTAAAGATAGATAGACCGATTGTATGCCCTTCTTTGGATTGATTGAAGTGATATGTTTGTGTTTGTCTCATGTGCATATGGGTAGTGTTTTCCCTTTAGACCTCATTCTATTCTGGTTTCTCATCTTTTCTAAACCCATTAGATGCCTCTAAGACGTGACAATGGATTTGCTTTCCCGCAGGAGCTCACTCAGTTGATCCAGCAGCAGAATACCCTGATGCAGCTACTTGTCTAGAATCAGAACTAGAGGAACGACAACAACAACCCACCACCACCACCTGTTGATCACTTAGCCCGTTTTCTAAGGCTGAATCCGTCGATGTTCTCTAGTAGCACTGAGCCGATTATTGTAGATGATTGGCTCCACAAGATTGGAACGGAGTTGACCACTGCATGATGCACATATGCGGGGAGAGAGTGCGCTTTGCCGCACAGCAGCTTGATGGACCCACAGTATCATGGTGGGAGAATTTCACAGCCACTTACCCCATCGACACTGTCACATGGGACCAGTTCCAGCAGGCTTTTCGCACTGCCCATGTTTCAGCAGGAGCTATGGCCATGAAGAAGCACGAGTTTCGCAATTTGCACCAAGGAGGATGCACAGTGGGCCAGTATGTGGATGATTCTAGTAAGTTAGCACGTTATGCCCCGGATGACGTCGCTACAGATGCCGCTAAGCAGGAGAAATTTCTGGAAGGACTGAATGATGAGCTGAGTATGCAGTTGATGGTGGCAACATTCAACAACTACCGGGAATTGGTAGATAGAGCTCTCATGATTGAAGGGAAGCAACAGCAGATAGACAACCGCAAGAGGAAGTATGGACAAGGGAAGTACAATTCAAGAGCTCGGCAGAGGCCCCGTTTTACCCCAAACTTGGGAGGACACATTCACCATAACCATGGAGGCCATAATTCCAGTGGAGGAAGTTCGCATAACCATAGTGGCCCCAAGAATGGGAATGGGAATGGATGAGGGAGTCCTGGACTAGGGGGTGTCCGGATAGCCGAACTATCATCATCGGCCGGACTCCAAGACTATGAAGATACAAGATTGAAGACTTCGTCCCGTGTCCGGATGGGACTTTCCTTGTCGTGGAAGGCAAGCTTGGCAATACGGATATGTAGATCTCCTACCCTTGTAACCGACTCTGTGTAACCCTAGCCCTCTCCGGTGTCTATATAAACCGGATGGCTTTAGTCCATAGGACGAACAACAATCATACCGTAGGCTAGCTTCTAGGGTTTAGCCTCCTTGATCTCGTGGTAGATCTACTCTTGTAATACCCACATCATCAATATCAATCAAGCAGGACATAGGGTTTTACCTCCATCAAGAGGGCCCGAACCTGGGTAAAACATCGTGTCCCTTGTCTCCTGTTACCATCCGCCTAGATGCACAGTTCGGGACCCCCTACCCGAGATCCGCCGGTTTTGACACCGACATTGGTGCTTTCATTGAGAGTTCCTCTGTGTCGTCACCGATAGGCTCGATGGCTTCTTCGATCATCAACAACGACGCAGTCCGGAGTGAGACCTTCCTCCCCGGACAGATCTTCGTATTCGGCGGCTTTGCACTACGGGCCAATTCGCTTGGCCATCTGGAGCAGATCGAAAGCTACGCCCCTGGCCGTCAGGTCAGATTTGGAAGTTTGAACTTCATGGCTGACATCCGCGGGGACTTGATCTTTGATGGATTCGAGCCACAGCCGAGCGCGCCGCACTGTCACAACGGGCATGATTTAGCTCTGCAGCCGGACAGTACCCTGGAGGCCGCACTCGAGTCCGCTCCGATCTTCAATTCGGAGCCGGCTACGCAGATCGAGGACGGGTGGCTAGACACCACCTCGGGGGCTGCAACCTCTATGGTGATAGAGCCGAACACTGACCTTGTCCCTCATGAAGCTCGTGACTCCGAGGTGCCGGACTCCTCACCGGACTCCGAACCTCCTGCGCCCCCTCCAAACGAATCCGATTGGGCGCCGATCATGGAGTTCACTGCTGCGGACATCTTTCAACACTCACCTTTCGGCGACATCTTGACTTCGCTAAAGTATATCTCGTTATCAGGAGAGCCCTGGCCGGACTACGGTCAGGACGGCTGGGATGCGGATGACAAAGAAATTCAAAGCCCACCCACCACCCACTTAGTAGCCACTATCGACGATCTAACCGACATGCTAGACTTCGACTCCGAAGACGTCGACGGTATGGACGACGATGCCGGAGACGACCAAGAACTAGCGCCTACTGGGCACTGGAAAGCCACCCCAACTCACGACGTACACATGGTGATACACCAAAAGGAAGCGATAATGAGGAACAACGGGACGTGGCGAAGGACAACTCCCCCAACAAACAACCAAAACGGCGATGCAAGCGCCGCCCGAAGTCCCGCCTCGATAAAAACGGCACCCATACTGACCCGGCCCTAGAGCAGGGCGAAGCAGTGGACGACGAACATGCCACCAAGCAACCATCCGAACAGGATGAACTGGACAAACAACCCATCCCCGGCGAAAACAAGAGCCCAGACGATCTCACGCCGAACACATCACCGGAGCATAAGAACCTTCATAAAAGGCTCGTGCCACTGCAAGAAGTTTGAAGAAGCAAAAGCGGAAGCTCAAAACAGCGGAGGACGCACTCAGAATGAGATGGAGCAAAGTACTCAATACCGCAGATAAATATGGCGCTAGTCACCAGGCAAAGAGCTACCCGAAGCGCAAGTTGTTGCCCGAATTTGATGAGGAGGCCGTAGAGCCCCCACAGTCAAAAAAGAAAGAGGCCGCCTGGCCGGATAGACGACCAGATGACAGGCTAAGAGCGGCAAGGGGCGCCGCACACAAGCCGACACACGATCCACATAAAGATCCTTGCAAAAAGGATGACCCGGTCAGGTCCATCTATGGGCCAAAAAAGAAGACTCCAGGAAGCAACACAACCCGCCGAGTGTTTGAAGACAACGGCACACCCAAATACAGGGGCGCCGCACACCCACTTTGTTTCACCGACGAGGTACTGGATCATGAATTTCCAGCGGGATTCAAACCCGTAAACATAGAGGCATATGACAGAACAACAGACCCCGGAGTCTGGATTGAGGATTATATCCTACACATACATATGGCCAGAGGAGACGATCTCCATGCCATAAAATACCTACCCCTCAAGCTCAAAGGGCCAGCTCGGCATTGGCTCAAAAGCCTCCTAGAAAATACCATTGGAAGTTGGGAAGAGCTCGAGGATGCGTTTCGAGCAAATTTTCAGGGGACTTATGTCCGCCCTCCGGATGCAGACAATTTAAGTCACATAACTCAACAGCCCGGAGAGTCAGCATGCAAATTCTGGAACAGGTTCCTCACCAAAAAGAACCAAATAGTTGACTGTCCAGATGCCGAAGCCTTATCAGCCTTTAAGCACAACATCCGAGACGAATGGCTCGCCAGACACCTTGGCCAGGAAAAACCAAGAACAATGGCCGCACTAACAAGCCTCATGACCCGCTTTTGTGCGGGGGAAGATAGCTGGCTGGCAAGATGTAGCACCAGCGACCCCAGTACATCCGAGGTCAGGGATGTAAATGGAAAATCACGACGCAGAAAAGATCAGCACCGGAATAAGGAAAATGGCCCAAATAGCACGGCGGTCAACACCGGGTTCAAAAGCTCTCGGCCGAATAATAAAACACTGCCACTTAAGGACAACAGTGATGAGCTATCCAACCTAAATAAAATCTTGGATAGGATATGTCAAATCCATAGTACCCCCGGGAAACCTGCAAACCATACCAACAGAGATTGTTGGGTCTTCAAGCAGTCCGGCCGACTTAACACCGAACACAAGGGGCTCGACACACCAAGCGAAGATGACGAACCCCACAAGCAGCACGCCGGAAAATAGAAGACTTTCCCACTAGAAGTCAAAACAGTAAACTCACTTCATGTGATAACAAGGAAAAATAGTGCGGCACCTGCTAAAACACGCGCCGCACGGTCCACCCCAGTAGAATCCCGAAATTGGATGTTTAACCCAATTACTTTCGACCATCAGGATTACTCCAGAAGTGTTCAAAATGCAGGAGGGAATGCTTTGGTATTGGATCCCATAATCAACGGACTACAATTCACACAAGTCCTAATGGACGACGGCAGTGATATAAACCTGCTATACCAGGACACCATCCGCAGAATGGGGATAGACCCTACCAAAATTCGCTGTAGCAGCACTTCCTTCAAAGGAGTGACACTAGGCCTTTACGCCAATTGTACAGGCTCTGTACTACTAGAGGTTGTGTTCGGTTCATCCGACAACCTCCGTCGCGAAAAGCTCATTTTCCATATCGCCCCATTCAAAAGTGGCCATCAAGCACTACTGGGACGCGAAGCTTTCACCCGCTTTAACGCAATACCGCATTACACGTCTCTTACGCTTAAAATGCCCGGTCCATGCGGCATAATCTCATTAAAGGGTAACTCCGAGTGTTCCTCGACCATGGAAAACGTGAGACTGCCTTGACAGCCACACACTAATCCGACCTTGCTGGTCAAGGCCCCTAAAAACAGGTCATTCAGACCTCGGACACGGTTAGGCGAGTCCGGCGTAAATAAACAAGGGGCTTCCCAGCCGCATACCTCTTTACAAGGGGCCGCACGTATAAACGATGAGAGCCAATAAAGCTCAACTTTATTCATCTTCCAAATCATACTTTATTTTAAATACATCTTTTGCACGATATTTTTTTCAAACTAAGTTCTTCTCTTTTACAGATGAAGCACGTGCTACACCCGTCCAGGATACAGCACAACGGAGACACAGGTGCAGACGTGCAGCAGGGACCCGTTGCAAGGATTCTTTTTAGATTAAGACCCTGCGTAAACCTTTCTTATTGTCTCTTGTTGATACACATCCCCCGGTTTCCTACCATAACCGAGGAGGAGGCTGGCGTTTCGGCATCAGCTGCGTCAGAAGTTCCCGCCCGTACCTGGACACTAGGGGCTTAGGGCATTGTTCTGCCCGGTATCATAAAGACCGAATACCTCAGGGAGTGTTCGGCGTCTCGAGTTAGGCCTTATATGCATCATCTCCGAATCATGTCTTTGGTCAAATGTTGGGTTTGTCCGGCTCCTGTGTTTTGCTGCCTTACGTCCCGCTCCATCGGCTAACGCGGCACTAGGAGAACTACTGCGATTGTGCCCCGGTTAGGCCGGGCGAGCACCTCAGTAGAGAAAGCCGAAAACTGACTGTCATGATATAGCAAGAGACTGGTCAACCACTCGATCGACTGCTGGAATGTTTAGAATTCCTCCGCTTTGACGAAGGACCGCTTCCCGGTCAGGCACATACGCGGCCCGAGTTCGGAGAGCGTGGTGCCTCTAGGGGCTATATAGTAGCCCCACCATCGAGCTCCTATGGCTAAGTGAAAGTGATAAAGCATTATAGTCCGGTTTCCTAGTTTGCTATGCTATCACCTCCATCAAAGGATCAAGACGTTGGATTAAGTGTGAAAAAGCGCTTTTTTGCAAACACCCCCGCACCATGTGCGTGGGGGCTGAAGCCAAAGACTGCCATCTTTCAGGTTATCCATACATATACGGCCACACAGGAGATAGTTCAATACTTGAACGCACAAGTATAAAAAGCCGTTACATTATAAACATGATCTCAGAAATCATACATGTCATTTAAACATAACATCTTTCGAGCACTGCGACTCTATTAAACGAGCGCCCTGCAGGACTTCCTCAAAATAGTGCTCGGCAGGTAATCGGCTTTTGTCCGAACCCCGGGATGCAACATCGGTGGAATCCATCTCCACCCAGTATGTCTTAACACGGGCGAGAGCCATCCATGCACCCTCTATGCATGCCGACCGCTTCATCGCCTCGATATGCGGCACCGCCCTAAGGAATTGTTGCAACAAGCCAAAATAACTCTCAGGCTTGGTCCTTTCCGGCCACAGATGAGTGACCACATCCGTCATGGCAAGTCTGGACAATCTATTCAGCTCAGCCCACTCAGCCAGCCGATCACTCAATGGAAGTGGACTCTCCGGACTATGGAATTGACACCAGAAAAGCTCTTCCATTTCGTGATCCTTCTGGCTTCGGAAGTGCACGACTGCGTCCTCCGCACTTGCCGCCAAATCCAGATAAGGATCCTCCGCACCACACAATCGGCCCAACTGAGCATACTTCGGATCCGTGAACTTCCTACGCAGCAGAAAGGGCTTTCCAGCTGCAATGTCTCCGGCCTGACGCAGTTCCTCCTTCATAGCCCGCATCGCACTACGGGCATCCTTGGCTTCGACGGTGGCCTTCTTCAGGTCCTCTTGCTCCGCTTGGCGTTCTCTTTCAAGAACCTCATAGCGGTCGGTAGCATCTTTTAATTTCACGGCCATTCTGGCCATCTCCTCCTTGCTTCGGCAGTGAGCAGCCTTTTTGGCTTTTAGCTCTTCCGCTGCCTTCAAGGCAGCCGCATCACTTTTCCTGGCTTGCTCCTTGGCTCGAGCAAGCTCTGCTCGAAGGTCTTCCACAGCAGCGGCACCATCTGCATCAAGCATACAAATTGTAAGGAACGGGCATTAGCTCCCTTACTAGGCGACCGCGGAGCAACCACCTACCTTGTGACTCATTAAGTCGTTTATTGACCAGCGCGATGTCCGCATCCGCAACGTCGAGTTGCCTCTTTAGCTCGGCAACTCCATCAGTCCGGTTGGCCACCGAATGTTCCGCCACCTGCATAGGAAAGGCGACATTCTATAACTGAGATTATGATCCTCGGCACGCTGTCGCTTTCGACAGCATACCAAGTCTCAGGGGCTACTATCTATACAGGGCGCACTCCATGTGCAAAACTGTCAAAAGGTATGTCATTTTTTGCGTACCTCAAACCCTGTCAGCAAACTTCCGACGGCCTCATACAACCCGCTCTCGGCGGATGAGATCCTTTCAATCACCATGCTCATTAATGTGCGATGATCTTCTGAGATAGACGCCCTCTTGAGCAAATCCTGCAGCTCCACCGGCCGTACTCCAGTGGGTGCCGAACTCGCCGGCCCCGCCGGACTCGGGGAGACCCTCCGTGACGACACCTCAGGGTCGTCCGCCCCACCCGACGGGGCGGCAGATGGAGGCATTTCGCTCTCCATCATCTCCGGACGAAGGTCCCCCAAAGATGAGCTCTGCTAAGATGGGCTGAGATCCGAACTACAAGGTGAAAACTTCGGTTACCCTTAGAAATAAAGTAGGGGTGTCCCCTATTACAAAATTCCCCCTTTTTTACTTACGGCTCGCTGGAGGGCTGATTCCTCTAGGGAGACGGTGCGGCCGGGGCTCTTCCCGACACAGGACCTTCCGGTGCAGATTTCTTTCCCCGCTTTGAGGCCTTGGCCTCCGGGTCTTCGGAAGCGGTCCTCTTCTCCCCCTGGAAGGAGGGATTCTCGATTTCCCCCTTACTGAAAGCCTCCTTGGCAGAGGTGGTAGTTTCCCTATGCCCCCCTTCGCCCTCCTCCGAAGGTGCAACCTCCAACATTTTGATTAACACGGGATCCGGCGTGGTCTCAGGGAGGGGGGCCGGACACCGTATCAGTTTTGCTTGCGCTATCCACTCCTGTCCAAGGGATAGCTGGTTAAAAGGCAAACCCATGATAAATAAATGGACAATATGTCCGGACACAGGGCTACTTACTTGAGTATCCGGGCGATTGCAGCTTAGACCAGCATCCTCGGTCAAGTCCGGACGCATCTCTTGTGATCCGAAGAACGGTTTGTACATCTCTGCGGGTGTCAAACCCATGAAGTGTTGGAGAGCTCGTGGCCCCTTCGGGTTAAATTCCCATAGGCGGAGGGGGCGACGTTTGCAGGGCAGAAGGCGCCGAATCAGCATAACATGTGCCACTATGACCAGATTGATCTCTCTTTCTTGGAGGCCTCGAATCCAGTCCTGCAACAGGGGTACGTCTTTGGACGGCCCCCAGTCAAGCACCTTATTGACCCATGACGTCAGCCGTTGTGGAGGGCCCGAGCGAAAGGCAGGCGGCGGCCTCTGCTTGCTGCCCCTGGGAGCGGTGATATAGAACCACTCCTATTGCCACAAGCCGAGCTCCTCCTAAAAAGAGCCCTCGGGCCATGGAGCATCGGCCCTCTTGCTTATAACCGCCCCGCCGCACTCTTCCTGACGCCCCTCAATCATCTTCGGCTCCACGTTGAAGGTTTTGAGCCACAAGCCGAAGTAAGGGGTAGTGCGGAGGAAGGCTTCGTAGACGACAATGAATGATGAGATGTGGAGGATGGACTCCGGAGCCAAGTCATGGAATTCCAGCCCATAGTACAACATGAGCCCCCTCGCGAAGGGATCCATCGGGAAGCCTAAACCCCGACGGAGGTGAGACACGAACACGACGCTCTCGCCGGGCTCGGGAGTAGGAATAACTTGCCCTCGGGCAGGCAACCTATGCGAAATCTCGTAGGTTAAGTACCTGGCGTCTCTCAGCTTTAGCACGTCCTCTTCCGTGACGGAGGAGGGCATCCACCGGCCTCGTAGGTCGGAGCCGGACATTGTCGAAGGTCGAAAGTACCCGAATCTGGAGCCCGGGGTGTTGGAACTCGGGGCGAGGGGCGGATTCGATTGAGGATTGAAGAAAAAGAACGGGCCTTGGTCTCATTATAAAGAGGAAGAATACCAAGGGCCGTCCGCGTGACCGTTTGGAACCCGCCTTCGATGGAGGGGGCGTGGCAACGGGCGCGGTTGGGTTACCCACGTCCGTATTGATGAGAATCCCGGAATAAGGGGGACACGATCTCTGCTTCGACAAGACGTGCCAAGGAAACCGCTTCGCTAAACACGCTGAGGTGGTACAATAAAAACGAGTAAAGGCTTGGTAGTGGTGTGACGTCACGCCACCAAATACGTCAGCAGATTGAACTTGTGTAAATATTATTCTCTCTACGGTGGTATGTGGAATTTATTTTGCAGAGCGGACACTATCCTGGTGCTCACAATCTTCTATAAATTATTCGGAGAAGGAACCCACCTTGCAATGCCGAAGACAATATGCGCGTCGGACTCGTCGTCATTGAAGCCTGGTTCAGGGGCTACTGAGGGAGTCCTGGACTAGGGGGTGTCCGGATAGCCGAACTATCATCATCGGCCGGACTCCAAGACTATGAAGATACAAGATTGAAGACTTCGTCCCGTGTCCGGATGGGACTTTCCTTGGCGTGGAAGGCAAGCTTGGCAATATGGGTATGTAGATCTCCTACCCTTGTAACCGACTCTGTGTAACCCTAGCCCTCTCCGGTGTCTATATAAACCGGATGGCTTTAGTCCATAGGACAAACAACAATCATACCGTAGGCTAGCTTCTAGGGTTTAGCCTCCTTGATCTCGTGGTAGATCTACTCTTGTAATACCCACATCATCAATATCAATCAAGCAGGACATAGGGTTTTACCTCCATCAAGAGGGCCCGAACCTGGGTAAAACATCATGTCCCTTGTCTCCTGTTACCATCCGCCTAGACGCACAGTTCGGGACCCCCTACCCGAGATCCACCGGTTTTGACACCGGCAATGGAGGAAGCAATGGCCAGAACCGTTCTAACCTAGCAACGCCCACCAAGAAGGATCTAAGTCACATTACTTGTTTCAAGTCCGGGAAGAATGGAGACTACACCACGGAGTGTTCTGAAGCAAATAATGGAAATGGAAATGGAAGCTCTGGGAAGAATCCCAACCCTTTCAACAGGGGGCAAGTGAACCACGTTAGCATGGAGGAGGTTGAAGCGCAACCCGATGCAGTTATAGGTTAGTTTTTGGTTAAGTCATTTACTGCAATCGTTCTTTTTGATACTGGTGCATCGCATGCATACATATCAAGGGGGTTTGTGGATAAGTTTAACCTGCCAACCCAAGCCCTAAGGTCACCGATACGTCTCCAACGTATCTATAATTTGATTGTTCCATGCTATTATATTACCCGTTTTGATGTTTATGGGCTTTACTTTACACTTTTATATCATTTTTGGGACTAACCTACTAACCGGATGCTGAATTACTTTTTTTGTGCCTATTTCAGTGTTTCGAATAAAAGGAATGTCAAACGGAGTCCAAACGGAATGAAACCTTCGGGAGTGGTCTTTTTGGAACAAACACAATCCAGGAGACTTGGAGTGGACGTCAAGAAGCAGCCAAGGCAGCCACGAGGCAAGAGGGCGCGCCCTAGGAGGGTGGGCACCCCCCCCACCCTCGTGGCCCCTCGTGGCTCCCCTAACCTACCTCCTTTGCCTATATATATCCACGTACCTTGAAAACATCCAGGAGCACCACGAAAACCTATTTCCACCGCCGCAACCTTCTGTATTTGTGAGATCCCATCTTGGAGCCTTCGTCGGTGCTCCGCCGGAGGGGGAATCGACCATGGAGGGCCTCTACATCATCTCCAAGGCATCTCCGATGAGTTGTGAGTAATTTACCACAGACCTTCGGGTCCATAGTTATTAGCTAGATGGCTTCTTCTCTCTCTTTGAATGTCAATATAAAGTTCTCCTCGATCTTCTTGGTGATCTATTCGATGTAACTGTTTTTGAAGTGTGTTTGTCGAGATCCAATGAATTGTGGGTTTATGATCAAGTTTATCTATGAGAAATAATTGAATCTTCTCTGAATTCTTTTATGTGTGATTGGTTATCTTTGTGAGTCTCTTCGAATTATCAGTTAGGTTTGGCCTACTAGATTGATCTTTCTTGCAATGGGAGAAGTGCTAAGCTTTGGGTTCAATCTTGCGATGTCCTTTCCTAGTGACAGTAGGGGCAGCAAGGCACGTATTGTATTGTTGCCATCAAGGATAAAAAGATGGGGTTTATATCATATTGCATGAGTTTATCCCTCTACATCATGTCATGTTGCTTAATGTGTTACTCTGTTCTGATGAACTTAATACTCTAGATGTAGGCAGGAGTCAGTCGATGTGTGGAGTAATAGTAGTAGATGCAGAATCATTTCGATCTACTTGTTGCGGACGTGGTGCCTATATACATGATCATGCCTAGATAATCTCATAACTATGCACTTTTCTATCAATTGCTTGACAGTAATTTGTTCACCGACCGTAATACTTATGCTATCTTGGGAGAAGCCACTAGTGAAACCTATGGCCCCCTAGTCTATCTTTATCATATAAGTTTTCCATCTACTTTTATTTGCATCTTTTACTTTCCAATCTATATCATAGAAATACCAAAAATATTTATCTTATCTTATTATCTCTATCAGATCTCACTTTCGCAAGTTTCCGTGAAGGGATTGACAACCCCTTTATTGCGTTGGTTGCAAGGTTCTTGTTTGTTTGTGTAGGTGCGTCAGACTTTTGAGGAGCCTCCTACTGGATTGATACCTTGGTTCTCAAAAACTGAGGGAAATACTTATGCTACTTTGATGCATCACCCTTTCCACTTCAAGGGAAAACCAACGTAGTGCTCAAAAGGTAGCAAGAAGGATTTCTGGCGCCATTGTCGGGGAGGTCTTCGCTCAAGTCAAGACACACCAATTTTCAAGTTTTGGGTAAAGATTTGATGGACTATGGAATAAGGAGTGGTAAGAGCCTAAGCTTGGGGATGCCCATGGCACCCCAAGATATTCAAGGATAACCAAAAGCCTAAGCTTGGGGATGCCCCGGAAGGCATCCCCTCCTTTGTCATCGTCTATCAGTAACTTTACTTGGAGCTATATTTTTATTCGCCACATGATATGTGTTTTTCTTGGAGCGTCTTGTGTGATATGAGTCTTTGCTTTTTAGTTTACCACAATCATCCTTGTTGTACACACCTTTTGGGAGAGACACACATGATTTGGAATTTATTAGAATACTCTATGTGCTTCACTTATATCTTTTGAGCTAGACAAGTTTTGCTCTAGTGCTTCACTTATATCTTTTAGAGCACGGCGGTGGCTTTATTTTGTAGAAATTGTTGATCTCTCATGCTTCACTTATATCATTTTGAGAGTCTTGTAGAACAGCATGGTATTTGCTATGATTATAAAATTGGTCCGAGAATGATGAGCATCCAACTTGGGTATAATAAAAACTATCATAGAAAGTGCATTAAACACTATGATCAATTTGATGCTTGATAATGGTTTTGAGATATAAAGGCGGTAATGTTAGAGTCATGCTAGTTGGGTAATTATGAAATTGAGAAATACTTGTGTTGGAGTTGGCAAGTCCCGTAGCATGCACGTATGGTAAAAGTTGTGTGACAATTTGTTGCATGGGGTGCTCTTTTAATTGTCTTCCTTATGAGTGGAGGTCGGGATCACGCGATGGTTAACTCCTACCAACCCTTCCCCTAGGAGCATGCGTAGTAGTACTTTGCTTCGAGGGCAAGTAGACTTTTGCAATAAGTATGTGAGTTCTTTATGACTAATGTGAGTCCATGGATTATACACACACACTCACCCTTCCACCATTGCTAGCCTCTATTATATCGTGCAACTTTCGCCGGTATTAAGCACCCACCATTTACCTTCCTCAAAACAGCCACCATACCTACCTATTATGGCATTTCCATAGCCATTCCGAGATATATTGCCATGCAACTTTCCACCGTTCCTTTTATTATGATACGCATCATCATTGTCATATTCCTCTTTGCATGATCATGTAGTTGACATCGTATTTGTGGCAAGGCCACCTTCATAAGTTTTCATACATGTCACTCTTGATTCATTGCATATCCCGGTACACCGCCAGAGGCATTCACGTAGAGTCATATTTTGTTCTAAGTATTGAGTTGTAAATCAATAGAAGTCTGATGATCTTCATTATTAAAGCATTGTCCCGAGTGAGGAAAGGATGATGAAGACTATGATTCCCCCACAAGTCGGGATGAGACTTCGGACTTTACAAAAAATAAAAGAGGCCAAAGAAGCCCAAACAAATAAAAAAGGAAAAAAAAGAGGCCAAAGAAGCCCACCAAAATAAAAAAAAGAAGAAAAAAATGAGAGAAAAGAGAGAAGGGACAATGTTACCATCTTTTTTCACACTTGTGGTTCAAAGTAGCACCATGATCTTCATGATAGAGAGTCTCCTATGTTGTCACTTTTATATACTAGTGGGAATTTTTCATTATAGAACTTGGCTTGTATATTCCAATGACGGGCTTCCTCAAAATGCCCTAGGTCTTTGTGAGCAAGCAAGTTGTATGCACACCCACTTAGTTTCTTTTGTTGAGCTTTCATATATTTATAGCTCTAGTGCATCCGTTGCATGGCAATCCCTACTCACTCACATTGATATCTATGAATGGGCATCTGCATAGCCCGTTGATACACCTAATTGATGTGATACTATCTTCTCACTTTTTTGTCTTCACAACCACCACCCTATTCCACATATAGTGCTATGTCCATGGTTTGCGCTCATGTATTGCGTAAGAATTGAAAAGGCTGAAGCTCGTTAAAAAGTATGAACCAATTGCTTGGCTGAAACCGGGGTTGTGCATGATGGGAGTATTTTGTGTAATGAAAATGAAGCATGGCCTAACTATATGATTTTGTAGGGATGAGCTTTCTTTGGCAATGCTATTTTGATAAGACATGATTACTTGTTAGTGTGCTTGAAGTATTACTATTTTTATGTTTTATGAACTTTTATCTTGAATCATTTGGATCTAAACAATCATGCCACAATAAAGAAAATTACATTGAGAAATATGCTAGGTAGCATTCCACATAAAAAATTCTGCCTTTATCATTTACCTACTCGAGGACGAGCAGGAATTAAGCTTGGGGATGCTTGCTACGTCTCCAACGTATCTATAATTTTTGATTGTTCCATGCTATTATATTACCCATTTTGGATGTTTATGGGCTTTACTTTACACTTCTATATCATTTTTTGGGACTAACCTACTAACCGGAGGCCCAGCCCGAATTGTTGTTTTTTGCCTATTTTAGTGTTTCGAAGAAAAGAAATATCAAACGGAGTCCAAACAGAATGAAACCTTCGGGGGCGATCTTTTTGGAACAAATGCAATCCAGGAGACTTGGAGTGGACGTCAAGAAGCAGCCGAGGCGGCCACGAGGCAGGAGGGCGCGCCCTAGGAGGGTGGGCACGCCCCCCACCCTCGTGGGCCCCATGTGGCTCCCCTGACCTACCTCCTTTGCCTATATATATCCACGTACCCTGAAAATATCCAGGAGCACCACGAAAAACTATTTCCACCGCGCAACCTTCTGTATTCGCGAGATCCCATCTTGGAGCCTTCACCGGTGCTTCGATGGAGGGGGAATCGATAACGGAGGGCCTCTACATCATCTCCAAGGCCTCTCCGATGAGTGTGAGTAGTTTACCATAGACCTTCGGGTCCATAGTTATTAGCTAGATGGCTTCTTCTCTCTCTTTGAATCTCAATACAAAGTTCTCCCCGATCTTCTTGGAGATCTATTCGATGTAACTCTTTCTGCAGTGTGTTTGTCGAGATCTGATGAATTGTGGGTTTATGATCAAGTTTATCTATGAGATATAATTGAATCTTCTCTGAATACTTTGATGTGTGATTGGTTATCTTTGCAAGTCTCTTCGAATTATCAGTTTGGTTTGGCCTACTTGTCGGTGTTCTAGGAACGGGCGTCCCCAGACTTGCCTGTCTGCGGCCTGCGGCGTGGCTCAAGTGATGGCCCAGTATGGCCCATCTTCATCGACTCGAGCTCAAGACCCTCGCGAGGGGCCAAGCCTCGCGGGGCGGACGACAGGAGGCTTCCTCAGGAGCGGCCTCGCCAGGCAAAGCTCGCGAGGAGGCGGAGAGATCAAGGCAAGGGTACCTCGCGAGGTGCTCATGACGCAAGCCATGATAATCAAGACTAGGAGGGCGCCGGCCTGTGCAGTGTCCTTGTTTCCTCTTTGGTGCAAAGGGGGCAAGCGCAGGCGCAGAATACCAAGGCGTCAAGCAAAGGTTGCCATTCCAGTGCAACAGGACCAAGACCAGTAGAGCAGCAGGACGGAGGTCACCGTGGAGCCCAGGACGGCGTCATCGCTAGAGTCTTTGGCAGTCGAAGACTAACTTTAGTCAGGATAAGCTGTACTAGATGTTCCCCTTCAAAATGGGCGTTGTTGGCGCCCTTCCCGCTCAATATTTGGGAAGAGGACCAGGGCCTCTATAAATAGAGATAGCCACCACAGTAGGAGGAGAACGAATCCTTATGAAGCAGAACACCCACCACCACAAGAACACCTCTCCTCGCGAGGTTGTTCTTCCTTTGTACTGTTCATCCTCAGCCCCTGAGGCAATCCACTCACCACACACTGGAGTAGGGTATTACACCACAATGGTGGCCTGAACCAGTATAAACCTCGTGTCCCTTGTGTTGTTCATCGGGTAGGCTAGATTCTCAGCAAGGCGTTGGGACGTGGGATGGTAGAGGAAAGATCTTCGCGCGCACCCCAGAGTTTGAACCTTAAGGGTTTGCCGGAACCCCACATCCGACATTTGGAGCGCCAGGTAGGGGTGCGCCGGAATCTTTTCTTCCGCCGTCTCGCATTCCGTTGTTCGTCGTGTCCATGGCTGACGCTCGCCGAGCTCGTGCCGAGCGTCGGGCTGCCCTCGCTGCCCATGTCACCCAAACGGCTCCCGTCGGTGGGCCTCCCCGTCGTTCCCCATCGCCTGCTGCCCACGCCACCACCGGCCCGACGAGGAACGAGCAGCAGGCATCGTCGCTCCATCCCTCGGTGCAGCGGGAAGGCCGCACCGCCACCCCGTCACTAACTCCAGCTGGTTCGTCGTCGCACGCCCGTCGCGCCCCTGCAGACGCGCACGCCGTGTTACTCCTGGCGCGTGAGCTCCTGCACTACCGTCCTGTCGAAGACCTCTACGAAGAGTGGCTCGCTCGCATCACCGAGCTCGTCAGTGTCGCAGGGGGCTCTCCTGGGCCATCCCTCTCGCTGCATCACCCTTCGTCCTGCGCGGGTAATGCAGCTCCGGAGGTGCCTCCGCCACCTCCTCCTCAAGAAGGCACCCTGGCTCCTGGGCGTGTGGCCCCTGGGCGAGACCCGCCGTAGCCGGCGCCTGCGCAGTAGGGAAGGAGCTGCCAAGAAGTCCCTCGCCCCCAAGAAGGCGCTCGCGTGCTCCCCGCACCGGTGCGCCCGGATCGTGTTCCTGCTCCAGCATCTCAAGACCCTACACTGCTTCTGGCGGCAGCGCGCGCAGATCCCCAGGATCGGGCCCACGTCAGCAAAGACCGTCGGTGGCTACCGCAGGCTGCCGCGCCTTCACTGCCGAGCTGCGCAGCCTGGCTTGGCCGGGCAAGTTCAAACCGGATCTGCCTCCTCGCTACGACGGCACCGCCGACCCCACGGAGTTCCTCCAACTCTACGAGCTGGGCATCGAAGAGGCCAACGGGGATGAAAAGTCATGGCAAATTGGTTCCCCATGGCGCTCAAGGATGGTGCCCGTACCTGGCTCCTGAACCTGCCTCCCAACACGATCTCTTCGTGGGACGAGATGCGCACCCGCTTCATCACCAACTTCCAGGGCACTCGCGACCAGCCCCTGGTCATGAGTGACCTACGCCACATCAAGCAGCAGCCAGGGCAGACCCTGTAGAAGTACATCCAGCGCTTCAACAACGCTCGCCTCAAGATTCCCAAGGTGACTGAGGAGGCCATCATCTCAGCCTTCTCTGATGGCATCTGCGACATCAAGATGAAGGAGGAACTGGCGATCCACGAAGACATGTGCACGCCTCTGGAGCTGTTCAACCTGGTGACCAAGTGCGCGAGAGCTGAGGAGGGACGCCTCTCCCTCCTTGAGCTCCCAGCCGCTAACCCAGAAGAGAAGAAGTCCAAGGCCAAGGATGTGAAGCGCAAGGGAGCGGTTGTGCTTGCGGCAGAGCTAGACACGAAGCGTGGCAGGGATCAACCGGAGTCGTCCAAAGGTAGCCGGTACTGCGTGTACCACGACCTCCACACCCACAACACCAACGAATGTCAAGAGCTCAGGGCTGTATGAGAAGGACGTGTCGGCCGACGCCCCGAGCGCAGTGATCGGGGCTATGACCGAGGAGGATGAAGAGGTGGAGGACGATGGCAAGATTGTGTCCCACGCCAAGGGTGGCGTGACCGGCCTCATGAGGACCGCTGGCAAGACCAGCCTCGCGAGGGGGCTTGGAGGGATCAGCCTTGTGAGGATCGCCCGCAAGGCAACACATACCTCCCTCATCTGCCACCACCACCAAGAAGGAATGAAGACCAGCATCAAGACGAGGGGGCTGGGGGCTTCCAGGAGCCGCGTGCTATCGCTTGCATCTTGGGCGGTGCCCAGGCCCCAGCTTCTCAGTGCGGCTTCAAGCAGTTTGCTCGCGAGGTGAATGCAGTCCTCCCGAAGCTCGATGCCACACGCCCTCTCAGGTGGTCCACGTGCACCATCACGTTCAGCTCAGCGGATCAGCTCAAGTGTGCAGCAACAGCCAGGGTCCTCCCAATGCTCTATTCCCCAGTCATCAGCAATGTGTAGGTCACCAGGACCCTCATCGACGGCGGTGCAGGACTCAACGTCCTGTCCGGCGAAACGTTCAACAATCTCCAAGTGCCATATGATCAGCTTCAGCCAACCAAGCCTTTCTCAAGAGTCACTGACGGTTCCACCATCCCAATAGGGCAGGTCCGCCTCCCTGTCACCTTCGGACAGCGCAAGAACTACCGCACTGAGCTCATCGACTTCGACGTCGCCCACATTCGTCTGTCCTACAATGCCAACCTCGGGTATCCGGCCCTGGCCAAGTTCATGGCAGTGACTCACCATGGCTACAACGTCCTCAAGATGCCATGCAGCAGCGGAATCATCACGGTCCCCTACGAGGAAAAAGATGTCGTGTGCTCTCTCGAGCGCGCCTTCCAAGCCGCATCAATCGAAGACCCAGATCGCAAGAGCGGGAGCCTTCCCGAGGCGGCTCCCAAGAAGAAGAGGACATCACCTGGCCCAAGACCTCAGGAGGCAGGCACCTCCGGCGGCACGGCGCCAGGACCCACGCCCGTTCAAGGGGCGCCTCCCTTCGTCGCATAGGAAGGCGCGCCCGGGCCTTCCTCAAGCAAGGCTCAGGGGCTCTCTCCTGGAGGGCCGCTGACCTTGCAAAGATCACAAGGGAGGCGCTCGGGCACCACTTGGAGGTGTGCTTTATGGTGCGTTTCCCGCAGGAAGGCGTAAGGCAGGAAGGACCCAACCCTCAGGAGTTCATCACTAAAGTCACTCAGGAGCTTCAAGAATCGAGAGTCATGCGTGGTAGCCGCTGCTTACTCGGCGTAGCTCCCCATCCAGTCTAGGATCGCGGGCTGCGCGTCTGCATCGACATACTAGGGCTCAACAGAGCCGCGTCATGGGAGCGTCTCTGGCCTTCACGTGTGGGACGTTGTGAGGGTCCAGCTGACAGCTATGTTCGCATGCCTCTCGGCCTGCCGAATGCGGCCGCTGCTCATCAGCGCCTGGTGCGGAGCATTCTGGAAGCTCAGGAGGTCAGGCACTACGCAGTCCTGGCGGAGATGGAGATGGTCCTCGAAGAGCCGCCCAGACCCCCAGAGCCTCCCGAGGCTCAGGGCCCTGCGGGCTAGTGAGGGTCGGCTTCTTCATCACGCGTCATCTGCTACTCCAACACCCCTTCGACTGCAACGGTATCAGGCGACATCTTTTCAAGTTCCATTTCAGCTGGGAGCGCCCCCCAGGGCTGCATCATTCCCAGGTCTTGTGGGTCTATCCCTGCGGCATGTATCTCTTTTGCTCATGTCTTTAGTTTACCTTGCTGGGGGCGCCCCTCGGGCTGCATCATCCCCAAGCCGCTCGGGCCTAACCCAGTGGCATGTACCTTTCCCGCATCTATCTAAGTTGTTTTGCTCCTTCATGCTCAACCTGCCTATCGTAATTGCGTGCTCGATTGACACCAACCCTTGGAGCTGCTCGCTTCGGCAAGGTGCTTATGCATGGGTCCGTCCCTGCAACGTCGACAAACCTGAGTGGCTGAGCTCTGGCCGCGGCAGCCCCGCAAGGCACCACCTCACCAGGCCCTCAGTGCCCCCCATCACTCCCTTAGAGCAACCAGAGGCTGGTCGGCAATCGTATTGGCAATCCTTGTTTTCCTCATGATTGGTTTGCAGGACACTCTAAGGAATAATGTCAGGCGATGCCTTCGCGAGCTCTCTCTCTCTCTCTCACCCGCGCGAATCACTTGCACGTTAAAAGGGGGGCGCCCGAGCATCGCGACTCATGGGCTCTTACTGGCTCTCCAGCCCTCACCTCCTAGCCTTGTCCGTGGCATCGCGACCTGGCATACCAGCGACGGCTGAGCTCGTTCGAGGGTCGGGACCTGAGGACGTAGAGCACAAAGGAGAGTGCGGGGAAGAGGGAAGAAGCTCACGAGGACCTCATCGGGCAATTTCCCAGCTGCCGGCGCGCAGGTCCTGCGCCGCGCCGAGCGATGGCTCCAAGCTCCTGAGATAAGTCACTCCCTAGAATAGCTAGCTAGCGCAACACCCGACCTTCACTTAATGCGGCTCTGTGGCAGCAACGTTGTCATCCTTTCTCGCCTAGCGGTGGCTGCTTGAGCGCTAAAGGGGACCTCCTAAGCATCGCGCCTCGGGGGCTCTCACTGGACCTTGGGCCGCTCACCTCCTGGCCTTGACCACGGCATTGCGACCTGGCATACCAGCGACGGCTGAAGCCTGCCTGGGGACCAGGACCTGTCAGCATAGAGCGTCAAGCCCTTGTGAGGATAGAAAGGAGGAACTAAGCCGGGACATGACATGCATCTCGCACTGCTTCATGATAAGGATCATATCGACAAAAGACATCACAGACGCTTTACATGCCCCCTCGGGGTACTTCCTCGATTCCTCGCAGGGAACAAAAGGTGTTAATCCTAAGGGACTCTAACTACGCGCTCCTCCATGGTCGACTCCATCATCAACAGCGGGCCGTCGAGCGTCAGCGCCAACCCCATCCAGATCAGCCGCACCGGCGGCCCGATGCGGCTGCCCTGCTCCGAGCACGGCGCGAGCTCGGGGGCTCGTAGCTGTCGTCACTCGTCTTTAGAGTTACGAGAAGCTCGGGAGAGTCGCTGGACCCTCCGGCTCCTCCGCTGCTACCGGAGGAGCTATTGGGGAGGCGGGCGGCAGGCTTGGCCCTCGCCACTCCAGGGCTTCGACAGCTGTCCCTGGGGCATCACTCCAGACGGCGTCCTTCTACATCAAAGACCTTGAAGAACATCAAGGAGGTGCCATCCTATTCCAGATGAATCACAAGGGCGCCCTCCGCTCGGCAGACCCGGAAGATCTCGCCCCAGCCGTGGGTCATGAAGACCTTGCCCGGGGCAACAACCTCGACCTCAGCTTCGGTCGCGGGGGTGCTACAGTCGGCGTGCTGCAGCTAGAGCTCCTGAGGCCCCCTTGGCGGTATCTCAAAGGCGAAGGAGGGAGCAAGGCAAATCCAAGATCGTGGGGGCATAACAGTGTGAAGCACAAGCTCGCGAGAAGAGCCCTCAGCATGGACCCCAGGGGCGATGACACGCACCGCTGTGACTCGTCGGCGTCACCGGCGTCGCTGGCAGTGCCGCTCAACATCTCCTTCTCCAGAGCCCTCGTCTCGGGCGTACAAGGGCAGCGGAAACCCGGGAGGCGGCCGCTCATACCAAGGCCTCGACGTCTCCTCTCGAGCGCCTTCGTCCTGGCGACAGGGGACTGGCCGCTTCTTTAGTGGAAGTGGGACGGGCCCCTCTCGGGGAGCCTTCCCCTTCTCTTCGGCTGAGAACCGGCGGATCGGCGCCATTGGCGTTGAAATGGAGGAGGAGCGAAGAAGAGGAGACGGAGCAAGGAGAGATAGACTGGGAGGGCTCACGACGTTCCGTACTTATAGGAGGCCAACCGTCGGCCTCGATCGCAGGTAATCATGACTCGTTTTTGCATGCAGAGACCTGTCAAGTCGGATAGTTGCCGAGGCGCCCACATCCAATCAACCGCCATGCGGCGCCCAAGGCCGCAGGCTGTTGGGGCCCGCGGTGCTCCGCACTTGCCCCTTCGCTTCTCCGCTAAGCCAAGTCCGAGCGTGCCTTGGGCCCGGAGGCTACTGTCGGCGTTCTGGGAATGGGGGTCCCAAAACTTGCCTGCCTGTGGCCTACGGAATGGCTCAAGTGATGGCCCAGTACGGCCCATCTTCATCGACTCGAGATCAAGACCCTCGCGAGGGGCCAAGCCTCGCACGACGGATGACAGGAGGCTTCCACAGGAGCGGCCTCACCAGGCAAAGCTCGCGAGTAGGCGGAGAGATCAAGGCAAGCGTACCTCGCGAGGTGCTCATGACGCAAGCCATGACGATCAAGACCAGGCGGGCGCCAGGCGGGTGCTGGCCTGCACAGTGTCCTTGTTTCCTCTTTGGTGCAAAGGGGGCAAGCGCAGGCGCGGAATACCGAGGTGTCAAGCAAAGGTTGCCATTCCGGTGCAACAGGACCAAGACCGGTAGAGCAGCAGGACGGAGGTCACCGTGGAGCCCAGGACGGCGTCATCGCCGGAGTCTTTGGCAGTCAAAGACTAACTTTAGTCAGGATAAGCTGTACTAGATGTTCCCCTTCAAAATGGCCGTTGTTGGCGCCCTTCCCGCTCAATATTTGGGAAGAGGGCCAGGGCCTCTATAAATAGAGATAGCCACCACAGTAGGAGGAGATCGAATCCTTACGAAGCAGAACACCCACCAAACAAGAACACCTCTCCTCGCGAGGTTGTTCTTCCTTTGTACTGTTCATCATCAGCCCCTGAGGCAATCCACTCACCACACACTAGAGTAGGGTATTATACCACAATGGTGGCCTGAACCAGTATAAACCTCATGTCCCTTGTGTTGTTCATCAGGTAGGCTAGATTCTCAGCGAGGCGTTGGGACGTGGGTTGGTAGAGGAAAGATCTTCGCGCACACCCCAGAGTTCGAACCTTAAGGGTTTGCCGGAAGCCCACATCCGACACTACTAGATTGATTTTTCTTGCAATGGGAGAAGTGCTTAGCTTTGGGTTCAATCTTGCGGTGTCCTTTCCCAGTGACAGCAGGGGCAGCAAGGCATGTATTGTATTGTTGCCATCGAGGATAAAAATATGGGGTTTATATCATATTGCATGCCCTCTACATCATGTCATCTTGCTTAATGTGTTACTCTGTTCTTATGAACTTAATACTCTAGATGCAGGCAGGAGTCGGTCGATGTGTGGAGTAATAGTAGTAGATGCAGAATCGTTTCGATCTACTTGTTGCGGACGTGATGCCTATATACATGACCATGCCTAGATAATCTCATAACTATGCACTTTTGTATCAATTGCTCGACAGTAATTTGTTCACCCACCGTAATACTTATGCTATCTTGAGAGAAGCCACTAGTGAAACCTATGGCCCCGGGTCTATGTTTTATCATATAAGTTCTCCATCTACTTTTATTTGCATCTTTTACTTTCCAATCTATATCATAAAAATACCAAAAATATTTATCTTATTATCTCTATCAGATCTCACTTTCGCAAGTTTCCTGAAGGGATTAACAACCCCTTTATCACGTTGGTTGCGAGGTTCTTGTTTGTTTGTGTAGGTGCGTGGGACTTTTGAGGAGCCTCCTACTGGGTTGATACCTTGGTTCTTAAAAACTGAGGGAAATACTTACGCTACTTTGCTGCATCACCCTTTCCTCGTCAAGGGAAAACCAACGCAGTGCTCAAGAGGTAGCAGTCACCCATGTTAGTAACCTCGCCAGGAGCAGAGTATATGGCTAGCCTATGGTGTGATCGGTTACCATTAAGGATTGGTAACTACGTATTCCCCTCAGACCTAATAGTATTGGAATCGCAAGGAGTAGATGTAATATTAGGCATGGGTTGGTTATCAAAGTATGGAGGGAACATTGACTGCGCCAGTAAGTCGATTTTGCTCACTACCCTAGAAGGAATAAGGATTAAGTATGTATCCCGGCATGTGCCGAAGAGGACTCAAGTGAATTCCTTATCAGGAGTTGTACAGGAGGAAGTACCAGTGGTGAAGGATTTCCCTGATGTATTTCCAGAGGAGTTGCCAGGCATGCCACCGGATATAGACATTGAGTTTTTTATTGAGATTTTGCCAGGCACAGGGCCAATATCTAAGAGACCTTATCGGATGCCCGCAAAGGATTTGGAAGAAATTAAGAAGCAGATTAAGGAGTTACTGGACAAAGGCTATATTCGCCCAAGTTCGTCACCTTGGGGATCACCAGTGCTTCTAGTGGAGAAGAAGGATGGATCGTTGAGGATGGTTGTTGATTACTGAGGATTGAATGAAGTGACGATCAAGAACCAGTTGCAAGGAGCTAAAGTATTTTCCAAGATCAATCTACGATCGGGATACCAGCAGCTGAAGATTCGAGAGCAGGATATTCCTAAGATAGCTTTTACCACAAGGTACGGGCAATATGAGTATACCATTATGTCATTTGGTCTGACTAACGCACCTGGCTATTTCATGAACATGATGAATAAGGTGTTTATGGAGTTTTTGGATAAGTTCATCGTAGTGTTCATTGATGATATTTTGGTCTACTCGAAGAATGAAGAGGAGCATAAGGAGCATTTGCATTTGGTTCTTGAGAAGCTCAGGGAACACCAGTTATATGCCAAGTTTAGCAAATGTGAGTTTTGGTTGAAGGAGGTTGGATTCCTCGAACATGTTATATCCGGAGAAGAAATAGCAATAGACCCCACCAAAGTTGTCACTGTGACTAAATGGGAATCACCCATGTCGGTTGGAGAGATCCGGAGTTTTCTTGGACTTGCTGGATACTACAGGAGGTTCATTGAGAATTTCTCTAAGATTGCAAAACCCATGACGGAGTTGTTGAAGAAGGACACCAAGTTCAAATGGACTGAGGAATGTGAGGCCACTTTTCAGGAGTAGAAGAAACGTTTGGTTACAGCCCCAGTGTTGATTCTTCCAGATCAACGCAAGGATTATCAAGTGTATTGTGACGCTTCTCGTTGAGGACTTGGAGCAGTGTTGATGCAGGAGGGAAGAGTTGTTTCATATGCCTCACGACAGCTTAAACCCCATGAGCTAAATTATGCTACACACAATTTGGAGCTAGCAGCCGTAGTGCGTGCATTGAAGACCTGGAGACATTTTCTCATCAGAAACCATTGTGAGGTGTACACGGATCACAAGAGTTTGAAGTATATCTTCATGCAGAAGGAGTTGAATCTCAGGCAGAGGAGATGGTTGGAGCTCATCAAGGATTATGATATGAAGTTGCACTATCATCCCGGAATGGCTAATGTAGTAGCCGATGCGTTGAGTCGCAAGATTCATGTCAACACACTTATGACAGGAGGATTACCCAAGGAGTTAGCAGAGGATCTTCGCGAGCTATGTTTGGAAATAGTTCCGAGAGGCTATGTAGCAGCATTGGAAATTCAGTCTACCTTGATGTATAAGATCAGAGAAGCTCAGAAGACTGACAAGGAGATTGCTGAGATAAAGGAAAGGATGAGCAAAGGAAAGGCTAAAGGATTTCATGAGGATGAGCACGATACCTTATGGTTTGGGGATCGCGTATATGTGCCTAATGACCCCGAGATCAGGAAGTTGATTTTGCAGGAGGCCCGTGATTCACCGTATTCAATTCACCCAGGAAATACCAAGATGTATCTGGATTTGAAGGACAGTTTCTGGTGGATCAGAATGAAGAAGGATATTGTGGAGTATGTAGCAGTATGTGATGTATGTCAGAGAGTGAAGGCAGAGCATCAAAAGCCAGCAGGTTTGTTACACCCATTACCAATGCCCGAATGGAAGTGGGATAAGCTAGGCATGGATTTTATCACGGGATTGCCCAGGACTCGTTCATGCTATGACTCGATATGGGTTGTAGTCGATCGGTTGACGAAGGTAGCACATTTCATCCCAGTAAAGACCACTTACACGAGTGCTAAGTTGGCAAAGATATATATATGACCAGGATCGTATATCTTCATGAAGTTCCGAGGACCATTGTATCAGATAGAGGAACCCAGTTTACCTCAAAGTTCTGGAATCTGTTGCATGAGACTTTGGGTACCAGGCTAGATTTTAGTACAACCTTTCATCCACAAACAGATGGACAGACCGAGAGAGTCAATCAGATTCTGGAGGACATGTTGAGAGCTTGTGCGCTAGATTATGGATCTAGTTGGGACGACAATTTGCCGTATGCAGAGTTCTCTTACAACAACAGTTATCAAGCAAGTTTGAAGATGGCCCCTTTCGAAGCTTTGTACGGAAGGAGGTGCAGGACACCGTTGCTATGGGATGAAGTTGGAGACCGTCAGTTGTTTGGACCAGATTTGATTAAGGAGTCTGAAGAGAAGGTTAAACTGATTCGCGATAGACTCAAGGTAGAACTGTCTAGGTAGAAGAGCTATGCGGATTCTAAACGCAAGGACACAGTTTACGAAGTTGGAGACAGAGTGTATCTTCGTGTGTCCCTACTTCGAGGAGTTAAGAGTTTTGGGGTTAAGGGAAAGTTAGCACCATGTTTTGTGGGACCATACAAAGTTTTGGAACGTATGGGAGAAGTTGCTTACAAGCTGGAACTACCAGAAGGATTGTCAGGAGTTCACGATGTGTTCCACGTTTCCCAGTTGAAGAAGTGCCACGCAGAGATGGCCGATATTCCACTAAGAGATACAGTGCCACTGGAAGCGATTCAGTTGGATAGAGATTTGACCTAAGAGGAGAAACCAGTGAGGATTCTCGAGTTTGACAGCTGAGTCACACACAGCAAGGTTATCAAGTTCTACAAAGTTCAGTGGAGCCACCATACCGAGGATGAAGCCACCTGGGAATGAGAGGAAGACCTACGGAAGGACCACCCGCACCTATTTTCTAGCCAACCTGAATCTCAAGGGCGAGATTCAGCTTAAGGGGGGTAGGTTTGTAACATCCCAAATTTTCAATTTGGAATGTTATTCATTAGATTATCATTGCATATCATATTTTATTGCATTTTTAGTTGATCCTAGAAATTCTAAGCAACTCAAGGACCCACGGAGAGAGTTGAGGATTTCGCTATTTTCATATTTGAGTTTTTCTCAAATTTTGAAAAGAGGATCGTCTAGTTTTAATTATTTTTCTCTTCGAATATTTGTTTTATGAAAAACAAAAGAGAGGAAATAAAATGACTTCTCCAAAATAAAGAAATATTGGAGGAAAATATTAAAATCAAATAAGAATTTTATTCAGAGTTTATTGCAATTTTATTTGAATTAGGAAAAAAATGTGTTTTTCCAAATTGCATTAGAGGCCCAAATAAATGTCCACTTTGTCCGCAATATTATTAGAGGACCGTGAAAATTTATTTCAGGATTTTTGGAGTCAGTTTAGTATTTCTTTTATTAGTTTTTCTGCATCAGGATTTATTTAAGAAAAAAGTGAACCAACCTAACCGGGTCGTGTCAGCCTAGGACTCCTGGCCCGGCCTGACTTTACAAGCCACGAGGCCCGCGACCCCCACCGAAACCCTAGCCTTGTACCGCCTCAATCCGCCACTGCCGCCAGCCGCCGTGGCCTCGCCTCGCCGCGCCGCCACCACCCGCCCCGCGCCCGAGCCGCCGTCGCCGACCCCGCCGCCGGAGCCGCTCCACGCCGCCACCACCAACCCCACCGCCAACGAGGTAGCCGCCGCCGCCGGCTTACACGAGAAAACCGATCGGTTTTTTTTCAAAACCCTAAGTTATTTTCTTTAGATCAGTTTTTTTCCTGGTTTAGTTAAATAGCGGACATTCGTCCGTACGTTCGTTTTAACGAACGATGTTCGTCCGTTAGCTCCAGATAGCGAACGTTCATTCGTTAGCCTGTTCGTCGCGTTTTATTTTCCAGGGGTTTTCCGCGATTATTTTCGATCGCGATTACTGCCCTGATCTTCGTTTTAGTTTATCTTTTCGCTCGTTTATCTGATTCAGGTGATTCAAACGCCTAGATCTTTGTATCGAAGCCCTCTTTCTGTTTAACCAACTTGAACAAGGTTTTGGTACTGTAAAATTTGACTTTAGTCCAGATTAGTAAATAGATCTTGTTTCTTTCAAAGTTTGAGTTTCATTGCTCCGTTTGATTTTATTCTTTTTGTAAACCGGAGTTCTTCAGTTGAACTTTCTGATTAGATCTCTTATTTGAGTTTTACCCGTGCTTTTAATTGAGTGCTTATGTATGTTATTGTTTGTTTGTGATAGAGTACCCGGAGTGCAAAGCGTGCTACTACGAGTCTCTAGGTTTTGCGGGTCATCAGCAAGGCAAGTAACACTTTGATCATACCTCTTTACTACCCAGTTTTTATGCATTAGATCAACCCTCAAACATTTCATGGTTAGGATCTGAATAACATGTGGGTTTTCGGAAGTAGATGGTGAGTAGAACCTATTGCCCTGTTTATTATCAAACCTTTGGGAGTTACTTCTATGTTATGCTTATATTGCTATGCTATGCTCGTAGACGTGGATTGGGTGAGTGTACCCATGACAGATGTGAGTATTGTTAATTAATGGTTAACTTAAGGTGACTACTTAAATACACATCTGGGTGGATTGGTTGAGGCACCCTGGAGTACCGAGTGGTTGTCAGGGCACCTGGAGAATCCAGTGTTGTCCTAGGATATCTCGGAGTACCCGTGTGATTATCCTACGGTTCGCCACCCAGGCTCAAAGGGATCATAAGATTATTCATGCTGGAAACTCCCATGTGCAGCCACAAGCCAATATGGGCTCTGGCATAGTTGAGTAAGTTGCGTGAAGCTCTTGAAGAGGTAGACTAGCAGATGTAGTGGGTTGTAGGTGGTACTGTCTACCCAGAGTAGAGAGTTAATGCTTCAGAAAGATTGTGTCTCGAATCTCCGATCATGGATGTGTTCGAGTCTTGTGGGGAAAAGTGCGCAAACATCTGCAGAGTGTATAAACTAATCATGGTTAGCCGTGTCCCCGGTTATGGACGTCTTGAGTATCTAGTTCTTGGATTATCATGTTGATCTCATCACTCTAAATTAATTTGTTGGGTTTACTGATGATGCTTAATTGGGATTGAGTTGGAGGAACCTTCTCAATGTTTGTCAACCACCATGATAGTTAAATAAAATTTATTCCTTTGTTATAGGGGGAAAATGGCTTTATGCAAAACCGTAACCATAGAGCCTTCCACCAGCCGTATATGCATGTAGTGATAGCATACATTCTGTTCATTACTCTTATGTGTTACATTGCCAGCATATTCCATGTGCTGACCCGTTTCGGGCTGCAACATTTCATGTTGCATACTTTTCAGACAACGAGTAAGGTGCCATAGGTCGTTGTCTTTCACTCAGCTATGCCGTTGGAGTTGATGGACTCACTTTATCTTCCAAGCCTTCCGCCATTAACGTTTTTAGATGGTGTTAAGCCATATTATTGTAATAAGTTCTCTTTTGAGACATTCGATGTAATAAGTGTGTGATTGAAACTCTGTTATAAATCCTCAAGTATTGTGCATGTCAGCATTACCGATCCAGGGATGACACTGATGCACAGAGACTAGACTGTTTGAGGTCTGGTCGCTACACCTGGTTTGTTACTAGGCCTATTTAATAGGGTGGTTATGGAGTAAATTAAGGAGATTTATTTTCTCTATGTGCATCTTCTTGGTCTTAGCATTTGGCTCATGGGCCTAATAAACCCGGACAAAGGGAGTATAAGTGGAAGCGAGGAGGGAGGAGGGTTTTTCTGGGATCGCCCCCTCTGCAAGAAATATGGGCTTCTCCTCGCAAAAAAACAAAAACGAATGGGCTTTAAGATGGATAGGATTTTGTATCGGCCCAGTCGGCTGCCCATGTTTCATACTGGAGGGCCTTGTGCTAGAGGCAGCCCGAGACACTCTCTAGCTTATTGCCCATTCGAAAGAAAAAAAGAGACGCCTCCAGCTTATGGCTACTCATCGGTAACCTTTTTCAACTTAGCATCCACCAAATTAGAGGATGCGGTACTCGATGCAGACACTCACATTAAACTAAGCTTCAGAAGATACGGTATGCATACTAACATTCAGAAGAACAAAAGTTCAGCATGTTTATGCATCTCAATGATTCACCATACTATAACCAATACAAAGCTGTGAGAAGGTGTGGAAATAAAGAAAATCGGTCGATGCTTCTCTGAGCAAAGGGCCTCCCTGCGCACGCATTAATTTCCTGGGCATGCTTGTTTCTTCTCAATGTTGCAAGCACTTTGAGCATGTTGGCAACTCCACAGCTAGATAGTTGACTCATCTTGCAATTGATGCTGACACATTTGCAGCAAACACATGAGGCAATAGAGATGACCCAACATGAGTCCATATTGTGCAGTTCCCCTGAAATCATCTTCATTGTCCTGAATCTTAAAAGATAGGAAAATAATATCTATACTTAAACGGTGTTGCAAAACTGTAGCACATATCAATAGCTCGGCATGACAAGACACGATCATCTGGACGAAGGGGATACTGACCTGCCTGAGGAAGATTATATATAATTTCATAAGTCCTTGGTTGATTTCCACCTTTGGCTGCACTGCTTGTTTGCTCCTCCACACATGATAGGATCATTCCTCACTTCAATTAGCAAGTCAACATACGAATAAGCTTATTTCATCTTGCGGTGGTCATTGTACCTAGTTACGAATGTAGGAATACTTGGAGCACCATGAGGCTAGCTGACAGCAGGTAGATGAAGCCATATAAATTTTGTGTGGTGCTACCAAAATTGAGGTTTGTATCCCTTCCCGTTATGAGAGTTCTTCTTGAAGTTGGTAGAATGTGACGGCTTGTTCTTTGCATCAAACTTGCCTTTCCCCTGAGATTTGTTCTTGTTGTTTTGGTTTATAGAGATGTTTAGAGTAACATAGTAATATGTTACAGTATAAGTTACCCCCCACTATGACCAGCCTTGGCCTCTCCCAGTGCTCCACAATGTATAGCTGCTAAGCCTGCCATGTAGGCATAAAATATGATGTGGCAAGTTAATTAAGAAGAGAGAGACTAGTTTGGTGACCACAGGAAGAAACAGTGGAAAGACAGTTTTGAGTCTATAGCTAATTAAATGAAGCAAGCTTAGAAACAACAAACTAAGCACCTATGCATTGGAGACTTGAGTTGCTAATCCATTTAATGCACTTAGCACCTCATCTAAGCACATCTAAGCACTTAGCACTTAGCACCCCCTTGACCGTGGACCTTGACGGTGTACGTCACCTTGTGTCCAGATTTGAGATGCCACGTGTACCAGATGAATGACTCCAAGATCGACCACTGTGATGCAAGAAGTGCGAGCCAAGGAACACTGTTGGAGACACCCCCCCTCAGACTAGCCACAATGGGTAGTAACATATACTAGTAACATGCTCCTGCTACTAGTCTATGTTACTACCTCTATAGTAACATTTTTGTGGTAACATGAAACACTTCATTTATTAGGCTATAGACACATCTTGCCTTTGATATGTGTGATGTTACTACTTTCCTCTCTTTCTTCATTTATTGCTTGCCACATCATCTACTTTATCTAGACATGTGTGATGTTACTACCTATGTTACTCCCACTGTGGGTAGTCTCATAATTTTCCTCCTCATCATCTGAGTCCTAGAAGATCTCACCCATATCATCATTAGGCATGCAGCCGCCTTGATAGACAACGTGCGCAGAAGGAGTAGAGGTGACTGGGGACGCACCACATCATGGGCACTCCGTATGTGCTCGTGTGCGTGCAGCGTGCGTGTTTTTCCATTGGTGCTAGCTCTAAGGTCGAGGCTATGGTCTTCTTCGTCTCCGACTAGTCTTTGAGCAACGACGACAAAGAGGTGTTGCAAGAGATGCGTAGGCGCTGTTGTGTGCAAGCTTCGCCATAGCACGACGAATCGGACATCACCACAGATGGTGCACGGCTCCATACAGCCGAGTGTGTGCGCATGCATGTGTTATTCACATGCATTCTGTGGCCAAGTGTGTGTGCATGCACGTGTTGTGTACGTGCGTTGTGTGCTCCATGTTGTGCGCGTATGTGCATGAGTTGGATCGGATGGAGTTAGTGCGTTGGCGTGGGTACATGTGTGACTGCATGCATCCTGTACGTGCGTGGTTATCAATATAAACTATAAAACATCTTCAATTTAGCATCCTGATGTATCGTCTCTAGTGGTTAGCGAAGAGTTCATTGATACGTCTCCAACGTATCTATAATTTATGAATCATTCATGCTATATTACTATGTGTTTTGAATGATTATGGGCTTTATTATACACTTTTATATTACTTTTGGTACTAACCTATTAACCGGAGGCCCAGCCCATATTGTTGTTTTATTGCTTGTTTCAGTATTTCGAAGAAAAGGAATATCAAATGGAGTTCAAACGGAATGAAACCTTCGGCAGCGTTATTTTTGGGAAGAATATCACCCAAGAGACTTGGAGTTCATGTCAGAAGAGCCTCGAGGAGGCCACGAGATAGGACGGCGCCCCCCCCCCCTACTGGGCGTGCCCCCTGTCTTGTGG
>NC_041383.1:472432527-472445522 GCF_002162155.2 Triticum dicoccoides | reverse complement strand
TATAGTCCCACGTACCCTAAAAACATCCACGGAGAAGATAGATCGGGAGTTCCGCCGCCGCAAGCCTCTGTAGCCACCAAAAACCTCTCGGGAGCCCTTCCCGGCACCCTGTCGGAGGGGGGATCCTTCACCGGTGGCCATCTTCATCATCCCGGCGCTATCCATGACGAGGAGGGAGTAGTTCACCCTCGAGGCTGAGGGTATGTACCAGTAGCTATGTGTTTGATCTCTCTCTCTCGTATTCTCTCTCGTGTTCCCTCTATGGCACGATCTTGATGTATCTCGAGCTTTGCTATTATAGTTGGATCTTATGATGTTTCTCCCCCTCTACTCTCTTGTGATGAATTGAGTTTCCACTTTGAAGTTATCTTATCGGATTGAGTCTTTTATGAGAACACTTGATGTATGTCTTGTCGTGCTTATCTGTGGTGACAATGGGATATCATGTGCCTCTTGATGTATGTTTTGGTGACCAACTTGCGGGTTCCGCCCATGAACCTATGCATAGGGGTTGGCACACGTTCTTGACTCTCCGGTAGAAACTTTGGGGCACTCTTTGAAGTACTTTGTGTTGGTTGGATGAATCTGAGATTGTGTGATGCATATCGTATAATCATGCCCACGGATACTTGAGGTGACAATGGAGTATCTAGGTGACATTAGGGTTTTGGTTGATTTGTGTCTTAAGGTGTTATTCTAGTACGAACTCTTTAATAGATTGATCCGAAAGAATAACTTTGAGGTGGTTTCGTACCCTACCATAATCTCTATGTTTGTTCTCCGCTATTAGTGGCTTTGGAGTGACTCTTTGTTACATATATCTACTATCCATATTGCACTTGTATCACCATCTCTTCGCCGAACTAGTGCACCTATACAATTTACCATTGTATTGGGTGTGTTGGGGACACAAGAGACTCTTTGTTATTTGGTTGCAGGGTTGCTTGAGAGAGACCATCTTCATCCTACGCCTCCTACGGATTGATAAACCTTAGGTCATCCACTTGAGGGAAATTTGCTACTGTCCTACAAACTTGTGCACTTGCAGGCCCAACAACGTCTACAAGAAGAAGGTTGTGTAGTAGACATCAAGCTCTTTTATGGCGCCGTTGCCGGGGAGGTTAGCGCTTGAAGGTATATATTTAGATCTTGCAATCGAATCTTTTTGTTTCTTGTTTTATCACTAGTTTAGTTTATAAAAGAAAAACTACAAAAAAATGGAGTTGAGTTTGTCTCATACGCTTCGTCTTTTTAATATCTTTCGTGAGAATGATGGAAAGGAAAATTGTGCTCAAGTGCTAGAAGTAGAATGCATTAGAATGTTTGGTACTAGATCTTTGTATGATGAGCATGATTGCAATGTTGTTAGTATGAATTCCTTGAATATCCATGATGCTAATGATACGCAAAGCCACAAGCTTGGGGACACTATGTTTGATGAATATGATATTTTTTGTCTCCCAACTTTTGATATGCAAAGTTGTTATGATGATAGCATTCCTTGTACCTATGATGATTATATTGATGAAAGTGGGTTCAGAAGAGTGTCAACTTTAGGAAGTAATGATCCCACTATTTTGGAGGATGATGAATTTTATTGTGATGAATATGAAAGTGGATTTGGAAGAGTGTCAACTTTATTTAGTGATTCCACTATCTTGGGAGAGGTTTCAATCGATTATGATGAGAACGAAGTTGCTACTTATGATGATTATTGTGATGAAACTTATGCTATAAAAAGTAGTGATGATTATATTTACAAATCTTGTCATGATTATGATTACCCTTTTTCTGAACATTACTCTTTTAATGTGGAAACATTTTTTAGTGTTCAAGTCTCTTATGATACTCCCACTATCCCGAATGAGAATAAATTTACTTATGTGAGAGTGGTAGATTTTCTATGCTTGTAGATCATGAAAAGAATGCTTTAGGTGCTGGTTATATTGTTGAATTCATTCATTATGCTACTGAAAATTATTATAAGGGAGGAACATATGCTTGTAGGAGTTGCAATAATGTTAAGTTTCCTCTCTATGTGCTTCAATTTTTGAACTTAAGCTTGTTTTACCTTCCTATGCTAGTTGATTATTGTTCCCATAAGTTGTTTGCTCACAAAATCCCTATGCATAGGAAGTGGGTTAGACTTAAATGTGCTAGTCATATGCTTCTTGATGCTCCTGTTATGTTTCAATTCTTATCTTTTATGTGAGCATCATTGCCATCATCATGCCTAGCTAAAAAGGCATTAAAGAAAAGCGCTTGTTGGGAGATAACCCAATATTTATCCTTACTGTTTTTTTGTGTACACATTATTATTCTACTGTAGTAATCATGTTTTATAGCTTTTGTTTCAATGAAGTGCCAAGTAGAGCCTTTGGGAAGACTTGGGTGAAGTTTATGTGATCTTGCTGTGAAAAACAGAAACTTTAGCGCTCACGAGAATAGTTGCCATTGTTTACTGGAGAGTGCTTTTAGGTTTATTCTTTTTTCAATGATTAATAGACAAATTACTCAGGTTGATCAATTTATTTCATAATTTGTGGGGTTCCATAAGTATACGTTTGATACAGATTACTACAGACTGTTCTGTTTTTGACAGATTCTGTTTTCATTGTGTTGTTTGCTTATTTTGATGCATCTATGGCTAGTATTAAGTGGTATGAACCATAGATAAGTTGGAGTACAGTAGATATTACACAAATATGAATTTAGAATAAGTTAATTACAGTACCTAAGTGGTGGTTTCATTTTCTTATACTAAGGGAGCTTACGAGTTTTGTTTTGAGTTTTGTGTGGTTGAAGTTTTCAAGTTTTGGGTAAAGATTTGATGGACTATGGAATAAGGAGTGGCAAGAGCCTAAGATTGGGGATGCCCAAGGCATACCAAGGTAATATTCAAGGACAACCAAGAGCCTAAGCTTGGGATGCCCCAGAAGGCATCCCCTCTTTCGTCTTCGTTCGTAGGTAACTTTACTTGGAGCTATATTTTTATTCGCCACATGATATGTGTTTTGCTTGGAGCGTCATTTTCTCTTGTTAGTTTTTGCTTGCAGTTAGTTAGAGTAATGTTTTGCATCTTTATTTTCAATAAAAATGTCAAGGATAGCCTTTGCCATGCTTATTTTGCTAGTATACATGTTGTTGTTTGAAAACAAAAAGTTTACCGCTGTTGCAAAAATTTCCCTAGAAAAGTCAGAGAATGGTATAACGTTGAATCTTTTTGCATATTAAGCTCTGATAAATTTTTACAGTGGGAATTTCAGTTCATCATTTTTGGAGTCAGGAAAGTATTGATACTCTTGCATTCTTTACAGACTGTACTGTTTTGGCAGATTGCTGATATGTTTGCATATGTTTGCTTGTTTAATGATTCTATTTGAGGATAGGAGTATTAAATATGCAGAGACATTTAGTATTCAATGTTGAATAATGATTTTAGTGATTTGTTACAGTAGAAAATGATAAGGTTTTGCATTGGTTTATACTAACCGATCTCACGAGTTCTTGTTGAGTTTGTTGTGAATGAAGCTTTTGATAAAAAGAAGAGAAACCATGATATGAAAGGAATTAAGGAGACACAAAAGCTCAAGCTTGGGGATGCCCAAGGCACCCCAAGATATTATTTCAAGAAGTCTCAAGCATCTAAGATTGGGGATGCCCCGGTAGGCATCCCACCTTTCTTCTTCAACCACTATCGGTTAGTATCGGTTGAGCCTAAGTTTTTGCTTCTTCACATGAGTTGTGATATCCTTGCATCGTCATTTTATTCTGTTTTGCTTGCTGCTTGAATACAATACCAAGATCTGAAATTCTTAAATGGGAGAGAGTCTTCACATAGTTGCATAATTATTTAGCTACTCATTGTTCTTCACATATATCTTTTTGGAGTAGTTTGTCATTTACTCGTGTTCTTCACTTATATCCTATGAGTAAATGGTTGAATGAGTTGATTGTCATAAATCTGAAATTATATATGTCTCTTTTGCTTATCCCATGGGAAGTAATGACTTCACATCTAAGAAGTAGAGGTTGTAAATTTATTGACGGTTAGCAAGCATTGTATTTGTCATTTGAACAAATTCATGAAAGAATATTGAATGAAGGGAGGTTTCACATATAAATATATTATCATAGACATCTTTTATAATTGTGAGCACTCATTAAGTATGACATGCTAAAGAGTTGATGTTGGACAAGGAACACAACGTAATGGGTTATGTTTTCTCGCATCTCAGTTAAAGTATATTTTCATGGATCATTCAAACATGTTGATCTTGCCTTTCCCCCTCATGCTAGCCAAAATTCCTAGCACCAAGTAGAGATACTACTTGTGCTTCCAAATATCCTTAAACCCAGTTTTTGCCATGAGAGTCCACCATACCTACCTATGGATTGAGTAAGATCCTTCAAGTAAGTTGTCATCGGTGCAAGCAATAAAAATTGCTCTCTAATTATGCATGCTTATTAGTGTGGACAAAATAAGCTTTGTACGAACTTGTTATGGAAGCAATAAAAGCGACGGACTGCATAATAAAGGTCCATATACAAGGGGCGATATAAAGTGACGTTCTTTCGCATTAAGATTTTGTGTATCCAACCCTAAAAGCGCATGACAACCTCTGCTTCCCTCTGCGAAGGGCCTATCTTTTACTTTATGCAAGAGTCAAGGTGATCTTCACCTTTCCCTTTTTCATTTTATCCTTTGGCAAGCACTTTGTGTTAGGGTGATCCTTATATATATATATATATATATATCCAATTGGATGTACGTTAGCATGAACTATTATTGTTGACATCACCCAAAGGTGAATATGTTTGGAGGCAACATTATAAGCCCCAATCTTTCTCTGTGTCTGATTAAAACTTCATAACCACAAGTATTGTGTGAGTGTTAGCAATTGTAGAAGACTATATGATAGTTGAGTATGTGAAGTTTGCTAAATCAAAGCTCTGACATAGACTCTTCCTGAAAATAGGATGAATTGCAATTGTTTTGATGACTAAGAATGAAGTTCGCTATTTTTCAAGAAGTTTATGGTCTATGCTTCAACATGTGAATTGCTTGTTACTAGTTCGTGAAAAGTTTTATGAGATGAACTACTGTTATGACATATTATCATGCTAGAAAAGGTGATTGAAATTATCATTGATCAAACTTGTGCACCTTCTAGCATTCACACTTCATAAATTCTTTCTTTTATCATTTACCTACTCGAGGACGAGTAGGAATTAAGCTTGGGGATGCTGATATGTCTCCAACGTATATATAATTTATGAAGCATTCATGCTATATTACTATGTGTTTTGAATGATTATGGGCTTTATTATACACTTTTACATTACTTTTGGGACTAACCTATTAACCGGAGGCCCAACCAATATTGTTGTTTTATTGCCTGTTTCAGTATTTCGAAGAAAAGGAATATCAAACGGAGTCCAAACGGAATGAAACCTTCGACAGCGTTATTTTTGGGAAGAATATCACCCAGGAGACTTCGAGTTCACGTCAGAAGAGCCTCGAGGAGGCCACGAGATAGGAGGGCGCCCCCCTCCCCCTACTGGGCGCGCCCCCTGTCTCGTGGGCCCCTCGAGCACCCCCCGACCGACTTCTTTCACCTATACCACGTACCCTAAAAACATCCACGGAGAAGATAGATCGGGAGTTCCACCGCCGCAAGCCTCTGTAGCCACCAAAGACCTCTCGGGAGCCCTTCCCGGCACCCTGCCGGAGGGGGGATCCTTCACCGGTGGCCATCTTCATCATCCCGGCGCTATCCATGATGAGGAGGGAGTAGTTCACCCTCGAGGCTGAGGGTATGTACCAGTAGCTATGTGTTTGATCTCTCTCTCTTGTGTTCTCTCTCGTGTTCCCTCTATGGCATGATCTTGATGTATCTCGAGCTTTGCTATTATAGTTGGATCTTATGATGTTTCTCCCCCTCTACTCTCTTGTGATGAATTGAGTTTCCCCTTTGAAGTTATCTTATCGGATTGAGTCTTTTATGAGAACACTTGATGTATGTCTTGCCGTGCTTATCTATGGTGACAATGGGATATCATGTGCCTCTTGATGTATGTTTAGGTGACCAACTTGCGGGTTCCGCCCATGAACCTATGCATAGGGGTTGGCGCACGTTCTTGACTCTCCGGTAGAAACTTTGGGGCACTCTTTGAAGTACTTTGTGTTGGTTGGATGAATCTGAGATTGTGTGATGCATATCATATAATCATGCCCACGGATACTTGAGGTGACAATGGAGTATCTAGGTGACATTAGGGTTTTGGTTGATTTGTGTCTTAAGGTGTTATTCTAGTACGAACTCTTTAATAGATCGATCCGAAAGAATAACTTTGAGGTGGTTTCGTACCCTACCATAATCTCTATGTTTGTTCTCCGCTATTAGTGGCTTTCGAGTGACTCTTTGTTGCATGTTGAGGGCTTGTTATATGGTCTATCTATGTTATTATTGTTGAGAGAACTTTCACTAGCGAAAGTATGAACCCTAGGCCTTGTTTCCTATCATTGCAATACCATTTACGCTCACTTTTATCGCTTGCTACCTTGCTGTTTTTATTATTTCAGATTACAAAAACCTATTTCTACCATCCATATTGCACTTGTATCACCATCTCTTCGCCGAACTAGTGCACCTATACAAATTACCATTGTATTGGGTGTGTTGGGGACACAAGAGACTCTTTGTTATTTGGTTACAGGGTTGTTTGAGAGAGACCATCTTCATCCTATGCCTCCTACGGATTGATAAACCTTAGGTCATCTACTTGAGGGAAATTTGCTACTGTCCTACAAACCTGTGCACTTGCAGGCCCAACAACATCTACAAGAAGAAGGTTGTGTAGTAGACATCATTCATGTTATTTTATTAGTTTGTAGGTGGGCAGGCGGCAAAAAACAAGGGAAACGCGCAAGGTTCCTTGCAGACGCTCCACCACGATGTTTCTTGCTCCTTCTCGGTCGTCGGGAATCTATGTTCTTTAACTCTCTTTTTTATGTGAGCTTTGTTCATCCTTTTGCCAACACGCGAGACATCTAGCATTAAGGTGCATGTGTCATGCAAGAAAATGGAGATAACCAGATAAGGAGTGCGTAAGTGGTCGTGCACTTCGATGGCACCTACTACGCAATATTTTTTCTCCTCGATGGCACGTGAATAGTGCATGTACTCAACGACGGAGCACGGGATGGTAGCCATGACATGGTCAGCCCTTTTTTGGAGAGAGTATGTACTAAATAACTTTGTGTCCCGTCAACTCGCAGAACAGCAAGAAGCTTGCTTACTACGCCTTCTCCCTATCCAACGCGTGCGTGGTGGCTCGCAGCACGAGGAGAAACTTTTGCTTACAAGCGGTGGACGTGCAGCAGTTCAATTGGTGCCAGATTACCAGAAGTACTACTGTAGAACCATTGGCTTCCGGAAGAGGCAAAGAGCCAAGTGCAAGGTCACCTACTAACCTTAGGCTAGGCGTAGTGGGAGTAACATAAGTAGGGGTACCTCCTTCTTTTATTCTAGAAACAACCACACGCGAATATTGGACTGTAGCAGCACAACAACTGAATCAAAAATCGAAACCAACCAATGAACTACTACTACTGGTGAGTGTTTGCTAGTACATATCATGTACTCCGCCTGTCCATGTATATAGGGCCTAATGTGTTTTCTGAGACTAACTTTGGCCCTATTTGGATCCATAGGTTAGAGTTAGTTTGAGCTAGTTGGGGCTCAAATAGCCCTAAAGTATCCAAGCATGAGGGTTAAATTGGAGCAAGTTTCACCGAACCCACCAAAAAAAAACTATCCCACCCAAGAGTTGCTAATTGGAGATACTTCTCATTGGGCCCACTGAAAATTCACTTTTCTCTCTCCATCAAGTGCATTTATTGTCAAGCTAACCCTTTCACCCAAACACCTCTTTGGCTACAATTAGTTCAGGGTTAGTCATGAGTTAGTCTAACCTATAGCTAAGTTAGAGTATCCAAACAGGAGCAGTATAGGATACGCAAGTTGCTCAAAGCATACAATCAAATTCATACATGAAAGGATCTTTTTTTAACGAAATGTGAAAGGATCTTCAAATGATATAATTTTCAAATTATATAAAATCTTATCAATAGTCAAAGGCATCCTCGAAGAATACATTAGGCCCTATATAAAATCTTATCAATAGTCAAAACCAAGTGTTCTAAACGAGTTCAAAACGAGAAACTGGACCCACTCACGGCGCGGCACGCTTGTCTCGTTTGGTCCGTTGGTCAAAGCGCTTCCTCTTCTTGGCATAACAATAGAGTACAATATTTTTTTAGAATGCTCTTCGCATGTCGCTAACACGTGATGAGTTAACTGACCTCAATAGACGGCAAAATCGCTAGCCCACTGCACTTTGAGAGAGATGAGGAGCGAGAAGCGATACGGGCTGCTGGATTACTAGAGCTAGGTGTTGCACGGAAGCCAAGAAATATGGTGATAGCGTGGGTTAGCCATGTAGTATGATGTAACTACACTGGGCTGCCGTGTTTCGTACTCTTCCAATCCACTGTGGAGATGATTGGTTGATTTTATATCGCTGAATAATATAAAATATTCCACCACGAGGTTCCTTGCTCCTTCTCGGTCGTCGGGAATCTATGTTCTTCCACTCTTTTTTTTGACGTGAGCTTTGTTCATCCTTTTGCCAACACGCGAGACATCTAGCATCAAGGTGCACGTGTCATGCAAGAAAATGGAGATAATCAGTGCATAAGTGAGTCGTGCACTTCGATGGCACCTACTACGCAATATTTTTTCTCCTCGATGGCACGCGAATAGTGCATGTACTCAACGACGGAGCACGAGATGGTAGCCATGACATGGTCAGCCCTTTTTTGGAGAGAGTACGTACTAAATAAATTTGATGTGTCTCGTCAACTCACAGAACGACGAGAAGCTTGCTTACTATGCCTTCTCCCTCGCCAACGTGTGCGCGGTGGCTCGCAGCACAAGGAGAAACTTTTGCTTACAAGTCGTCTACCCACCTACAGAACCGCCTCGCCCTGGCCAATTCCTCTCCAAACACCTAAGGAGGCGGTTGAACCGAACAAGTCTAACTTGCTCCAATTTAACCCTCATGTTTGGATACTTTAGGGCTATTTGAGCCCCAACTAGCTCAAACTAACTCTAACCCATGGATCCAAACAGGGCCAAAGTTAGTCTCGGAAAATGCATTAAGCCCTATATACATGGACATATGGAGTACACGATACATACTAGCAAATGCTCACCATTGATAGTACTCGTTCATTGGTTGGTTTCGATTTTTGATTCAGTTGTTGTGCTGCTACCGCCAATATTCGTGTGTGGTTGTTTCTAGAGTAAAAAAAGAAGGTACTAGTACTTACTGTGGGAAAGGTGAAGTGATGGTTGCTTCGCCCAAGCAACTTATTACTCTGGGAATATGGAAGTACCAGTGGATTCAAGGAACAGAGAAATGATGGTTGCTTCGTCCGAGCAACTTACTATGGCAAAGGTGGGGCTCTGTGATTTGACTGCTCACTAGTCATTACTACTGCGGCACAACGACCTGGGTGAATCTTTGCCTACAGTTGTGCACTCAATATTGCTGCATGGCAGGTGGAGTCAGATGAAGGATGTCCCACATGTCGTCAAAACAAAGTTGAATTGTTTCTAGCATTGCTATCAATCCTTCAGGATTTGTTTATATGTACACATAATTTTAATGAAATTTTACTGTGATGCTATGAAGGTTTCAACTTTGGTTCCTGTAGGGAAAAAAGGTTTCAACTTAGGATTCATGTCTCTTGCCTCAAGATTATCTCATTACAACATTCCATCAAATACAAATGAAACTACCATGCTGCTAATGCATCTCAATGGTTCGCAGATCAGCGCCAATATTCACATCACAACTGAAGACAAAGTTGTGAGAAGGTGTACAAATAAAGAAAATATATAATTGATCGATGTTGTTCGTAGGCATGGCTCCATTTCCTTGGCACAATGTTCATTGCTTGGCAGCTAGTTTCATCCAGCTCTGTAGCCAAAAAGAGGTGTATGGAGGACACCACAATCCGGTCATTTTGTGCAGCTCCATTAAAATCGAGCGGACCATCCCTATTTGCAAAGATATCCAGTCAGTATGATTACAATAATAGTGGAACTAGATAATGAAACATAACACACACAAATAGAAGCCAATCACCTCTACAATCTCTCTTTAGGACTAACTACTTGTTGGAGAAGATTAGGCATGGAGTTGGATGAGGAGGATAGCAAAACCAATCTCCCTTTCTGCAGTCCCACAGAAATGTAAAAACGTTGCCCGTGTGACATTTTGGCGGAACTGCACAAAACACTCTTCAGAAAAAAGTGATTTGTGCAGTTCTGCCAAAAGGTCGCAATAACAACAAGGTGAAAATGGATAGCCCTTTTGCAAAAGGAGGTAGAAAGGAAACAATTACTGCCCAATAACACGAGTTGAAGACACATACGCCGACAAAAAAGAAGCATATTCCATGTAATAAGGGAAAGATAGCACATGGTGGTTTATCAAAAATGGTTTGAGGACGAGATTGCAAGATGGAAAGTATGCCGGCCGTGTAACGTTTTAGGCAAACAACTAAAGAAGATCCACATGCAGCAACGTGGGAAGATGGGCAATGGATCAAGGCCGGAGGAAGCTGTACCTGAGGGTCGTCAGGGTGTTACTAGGAGGGCGCTGGCGGCCGGGATCTGCCCATACTGCGGCAGCGAGCAAGTGGTGAAGGCCCTACCGCGTCGGAGATTGGTCAGAGAGAACGGCAGGTACCGTAGATCGGGACGTGCTACCTCAACACCATCGAACGGAGAAACGATGCACATCCTCCCTTTCCACCAGCGGACGGGATGCGGCTGGATCACTAGCCAACGCTGAGAGAGAGGCCACCGCCGCCTTGTGTGAGATGGTGTGACGAGAGACAAACCCATTTTTCCATTTTCCCTATGGCAATCGTTTTATGTTTTGTACGTGCCATTGAGGAATATATAACTTTATTTAATACTAACACGTCAAGTCGAACTTTGTTCCGTCTAGGCGTGGTACCCGAACCTCCTTCGAGTAAACAACCGCTACACGTGTCAAATTATCACGTGAGTTGCCTTTTCATACAGAAACGAACTCCACCGTGTACCCGTGCGGGTGTGGCCGGGAACGAGATGTGAGTATGTGTGTCCTGCGTGCACCTCTTCTTTAGGTGCAGGTACGTTCGTGGGTGGGTGTGAGAGAGATGGTTTGTGTGAAACAGAGGCAATGTGTCGATGATATCTCAAACAAAAAAAACGTAACATATGCAATGTGTGTGAAACGGAGTCATGGACGTGAGATATCGATAGAATTGAAAAAATGGATGAAGTGTGTGGCTGCGCGATCGATAAAGAGTGCCATCGAATTTGTGTTTGCCCAGGTCAAAGACACAGGGCGGCTGGCCTACTGGAATTTGAGAGGGCAGAGGTGCAGTTTTTCTCTGTGGCATGGATACCTATCTACAAAGTTTGACTATCAGTGTGTGTGGGGGGGAGGGGGTAGAGACCGATCAACTAGTGTATGTGTGGGGAAGGAGAGAGACCTAGCTATGTATTGAGGGAGATCGATCGGCATCCATGGATATGTGTAGTAGAGGAATAAGGCTGGGAGAAAGACAAAGGTAGAGTGTCGGAGGGTTGGTGGTGGAGTGGCGTCTCACAAATGGTGGGAGAGGCCTGCTGGACAAACGGAGGGTACGAGTGCAATATCAATAAGAGAGGGCAGGGGATGTCTGTTTGTCTATGTAATACGTCTCCAACGTATCTATAATTTATGAAGCATTCATGCTATTTTATTATTTGTTTTGAATGATTATGTGCTTTATTATACACTTTTATATTACTTTTGGGACTAACCTATTAACCGGAGGCCCAGCCCATATTGTTGTTTTATTGCCTGTTTCAGTATTTCGAAGAAAAGGAATATCAAACGGAATCCAAACGGAATGAAACCTTCGGGAGCGTTACTTTTGGAACGGATATGATCCAGGAGACTTGGAGTTGAAGTAAAGGAAGCTTTGAGGTGGCCACGAGGGTGGGGGCGCGCCCACCCCCACCCCCCACCCCCCTGGGCACGCCCCTGTCTCATGGGCCCCTCGAGGCTCCCCTGACCGACTTCTTTCGCCTATATATTCCCATATACCCTCAAATCATCGGAGAACAAGATAGATCAGGAGCTTTGCTACCGCAAGCCTCTGTAGCCACCAAACACCTCTCGGGAGCCCGTTCCGGCACCATGCAGGAGGGGGGATCCCTCATCGGTGGCCATCTTCATCACCCCGGCGCTATCCATGACGAGGAGGGAGTAGTTCACCCTCGGAGCTGAGGGTATGTACCAGTAGCTATGTGTTTGATCTCTCTCTCTCTCTCTCATGTTCTTGAGGTGATACGATCTTGATGTATCACGAGCTTTGCTATTATAGTTGGATCTTATGACGTTTCTGTTGGGGAACGTTGCAAAAAATAAAAAAATTCTACGCTTCACCAAGATCAATCTATGGAGTCATCTAGCAACGAGAGAGAGGAGTGCATCTACATACCCTTGTAGATCGCGAGCGGAAGCGTTCAAGAGAACGGGGTTGAGGGAGTCGTACTCGTCGTGATCCAAATCACCGAAGATCCTAGTGCCGAACGGACAGCATCTCCGCATTCAACACACGTACGGTTGGGGAAGACGTCTCCTCCTTCTTGATCCAGCAAGGGGTAAGCAGAGGTTGATGGAGATCCAGCAGCACGACGGTGTGGTGGTGGAAGTAGCGACGATCTCGACAGGGCTTCGCCAAGCTCAGCGAGAGGGAGAGGTGGTACGGGGGGAGAGGGAGGCGCCAGGGACTAGGGGTGTGGTTGCCCTCCCTCCCCCCTCTTTATATAGGGGCTCTAGGGGGTGCGCCGGCCACTAGAGATCCCATCTCAAGCGGG
>NC_041383.1:472417406-472432109 GCF_002162155.2 Triticum dicoccoides | reverse complement strand
GTGGGGCGCCCCCCACCCCTAGGGTTTCCAACCCTAGGCGCAGGGGGAGGCCCAAGGGGGGCACACTAGCCACCAGGGGCTGGTTCCCTTGCCTCTTCAGCCCATGGGGCCCTCCGGGATAGGTGGCCCCACCCGGTGGACCCCCGGGACCCTTCCGGTGGTCCCGGTACAATACCGGTGACCCTCGAAACTTTCCCGGTGGCCGAAACTGGACTTCCTATATACAATTCTTCACCTCCGGACCATTCCGGAACTCCTCGTGACGTCCGGAATATCATCTGGGACTCCGAACAACTTTCAGGTTACCGCATACTAATATCTCTACAACCCTAGCATCACCGAACCTTAAGTGTGTAGACCCTACGGGTTCGGGAATCACGCAGAGATGACCGAGACAGCTCTCCGGCCAATAACCAACAGCGGTATCTGGATACCCATGTTGGCTCCCACATGTTCCACGATGATCTCATCGGATGAATCACAATGTCAAGGATTCAAGTAATCCCGTATACAATTCCCTTTGTCAATTGGTACGTTACTTGCCCGAGATTCGATCGTCGGTATCCCAATACCTCGTTCAATCTCGTTACCGGCAAGTCACTTTACTCGTACCGTAAAGCATGATCCCGTGACCAACCACTTGGTCACTTTGAGCTCATTATGATGATGCATTACCGAGTGGACCCAGAGATACCTCTCCGTCATACGGAGTGACAAATCCCAGTCTCGATCCGTGTCAACCGAAGAGATACTTTCGGGGATACCTGTAGTATACCTTTATGGTCACCCAGTTACGTTGTGACGTTTGGTACACCCAAAGCACTCCTATGGTATCCGAGAGTTACACGATCTCATGGTCTAAGGAAATGATACTTGACATTGGAAAAACTCTAGCAAACTAACTACACGATCTTGTGCTATGCTTAGGATTGCGTCTTGTCCATCACATCATTCTCCTAATGATGTGATCCCGTTATCAATGACATCCAATGTCCATAGTCAGGAAACCATGACTATCTGTTGATCAACGAGCTAGTCAACTAGAGGCTCACTAGGGACATGTTGTGGTCTATGTATTCACACATGTATTACGATTTCCGGATAACACAATTATAGCATGAATATTAGACAATTATCATGAATAAGGAAATATAATAATAATCATTTTATTATTGCCTCTAGGGCATATTTCCAACAATTTCTCCCCCCTCTACTCTCTTGTAATGGATTGAGTTTTCCCTTTGAAGTTATCTTGTTGGGTTGAGTCTTTAATGATTTGAGAACACTTGATGTATGTCTTGTCGTGCTTATCTGTGGTGACAATGGGATATCACGTGATCCACTTGATGTATGTTTTGGTGATCAACTTGCGGGTTCTGCCCATGAACCTATGCATAGGGGTTGACACACTTTTTCGTCTTGACTCTCCAGTAGAAACTTTGGGGCACTCTTTGAAGTACTTTGTGTTGGTTGAATAGATGAATCTGAGATTGTCTGATGCATATAGTATAATCATGCCCACAAATACTTGAGGTGACAATGGAGTATCTAGGTGACATTAGGGTTTTGGTTGATTTGTGTCTTAAGGTGTTATTCTAGTATGAACTCTATGATAGATTGAACGGAAAGAATAGCTTCATGTTATTTTACTACGGACTCTTGAATAGATAGAACAGAAAGGATAACTTTGAGGTGGTTTCGTACCCTACCATAATCTCTTTGTTTGTTCTCTGCTATTAGTGGCTTTGGAGTGACTCTTTGTTGCATGTTGAGGGATAGTTATATGATCCAAGTATGTTATTACTGTTGAGAGAACTTGCACTAGTGAAAGTATGAACCCTATGCCTTGTTTCCTAGCATTGTTATTAGTATGAATTCCTTGAATATCCATGATGCTAATGATATGCAAAGCCACAAGCTTGGGGATGCTATGTTTGATGAAGATGATATGTTTAGTCCCCCAAGTTTTGATGAGTATATTTATTATGATGAAAGCATGCCTCCTGTTTATGATGATTATATTGATGAAAGTGGGTTTGGAAGAGTGTCAACTTATGGAAGTAATGATCCCACTATTTTGGAGGATGTTGAATATTATTGTGATAATTATGAAAGTGGATTTGGAGAGGTCATGACTTTATTTAGTGATGAATCCACTATTTCGGAAGAGGTTCCAACTGATTATGAGAACAAAGTTGTTGTCTATGATGATTATTGTGATGACTTGTATGCTATTAATAATAATGATAGCCATGAAACTTGTCATCATGATTTTAGTTTTCAATTGGATTATGCCTCACATGATGATTATTTTGTTTAGTTTGCTCCCACTACTATTCATGAGAAGAATTGTGCTTATGTGGAGAGTAGTAAAGTTTCTATGCAAGTATATCATGAAAAGAATGCCTTAGGTGCTGGTTATATTGTTGAATTCATTCATGATGCTACTGAACATTATTATGAGGGAGGAACATATGCTTGTAGGAATTGCAATAATATCAAGTTTCCTCTATGTGTTGAAAATCTTGAAGCTATGCTTGTTTTACTTCCTATGCTAGTTGATTATTATTCCCATAAGTTGTTTGCTAACAAAACCCCTATGCATAGGAAGTGGGTTAGGCTTAAATGTGCTAGTCATATGCTTCATGATGCTCCCGTTATGTTTCAATTCTTATCTTTTATATGAGCATCATTGTCATCATCATGCCTAGCTAGAAAGGCATTAAAGAAAAGTGCTTGTTGGGAGATAACCAAATATTTACCCCTACTGTTTTTGTGTGTTCACATGATTATTCTACTGTAGTAATAATGTTTTATAGCTTTGGTTTCAATAAAGTGCCAAGTAAGACCTTTAGGATAGCTTATGGTAATAGTTGTGTTGATCCTGCTGAAAATCAGAAACTTTTGCACCCAGTAAATTAGTTTTGTTAATTCAAAGAATGTTCTTTTGATCTGATTCTTTTTGATATGGATTAGTACACAAATGTCCGAGGACTTCCTAATTTGGTAGGATTTTTGGAGTTCCAGAAGTATACGTTTGATACAGATTACTACACATTGTTCTGTTTTTGACAGATTTTGTTTTTCGTGTGTTGTTTGCTTATTTTGATGCATCTATGGCTAGTATTAAGTGGTATGAACCATAGAGAAGTTGTAGTACAGTATATATTACACCAGTATGAATTTAGAATGAGTCATTACAGTACCGAAGTGGTGGTTTTATTTTCTTATACTAACAGAGCTTACGAGTTTTCTGTTGAGTTTTGTGTTGTGGAGTTTTCAAGTTTTGGGTAAAGATTCGATGGACTATGGAATAAGGAGTGGCAAGAGCCTAAGCTTGGGGATGCCCAAGGCACCCCAAGGTAATATTCAAAGACAACCAAGATCCTAAGCTTGGGGATGCCCCGGATGGCATCCCCTCTTTCGTCTTCGTCTATCGGTAACTTTACTTGGAGTTATATTTTTATTCACCACATGATATGTGTTTTGCTTGGAGCGTAATTTTATTTTGTTAGTATTTGCTTGCTGTTATTTAGAATAATGTTTTGCATCTATATTTTCAGTAAAAATGTCAAGGATAGCCTTTAGCATGCTTATTTTGCTAGTATACATGTTGCTGTTTGAAAACAGAAAGTTTACCGCTGTTGCAAAAATTCCCTAGAAAAGTCAGAGCATGATATAATGTTGAAACTTTTTGCATAATGAGCTCTGATAAATCTTCTACAATTTTCTCATAATTTTTGGAGTTAGGGAAGTATTGATACTCTTGCATTCTTTACAGATTGTACTGTTTTGGCAGATTGCTGTTATGTTTGCATTGTTTGCATATGTTTGCTTGTTTAATGATTCTATTTGAGGATAGGAGTATTAAATATGCAGAGGCATTTAGTATGCAATGTTGAATAATACTTTTAGTGATTTGTTACAGTAGAAAATGATAAGGTTTTGCATTGGTTTATACTAACTTATCTCACGAGTTCTTGTTGAGTTTTATGTGGATGAAGTTTTTGATAAAAATAGAAACCATGATATGAGAGGAATTAAGGAGACACCAAAGTTCAAGCTTGGGGATTCCCAAGGCACCCCAAGATAATATTTCAAGAAGTCTCAAGCATCTAAGCTTGGGGATGCCCCGTTAGGCATCCCACCTTTCTTCTTCAACAACTATCGGTTAGTATCGGTTGAGCCTAAGTTTTTGCTTCTTCACATGAGTTGTGCTATCCTTGCAATGTCTTTTTATTTTGTTTTGCTTGATGTTTGAATACAATATCAAGATCTGAAATTCTTTAACGAGAGAGAGTCTTCACATAGTTACATAATTATTTAGCTACTCATTGATCTTCACTTATATCTTTTTGGAGTAGTTTGTCATTTACTCGTGTGCTTCACTTATATCCTATGAGTAAATGTTGAATGAATTGAATGTCATGAATATGAAATTATATATGTTTCATTTTCTTATCCCATGGGGAGTAATGACTTCACATCTAAGAAGTAGAGGTTGTAAAATTATTGAAGGTTAGCAAGCATTGTATTGGTCATTTGAACAATTCATGAAAGAATATTGAAGGAAGAGAGGAACAATTCATGAAAGAATATTGAAGGAAGAGAGATTTCACATATAAATATACTATCCTAGACATCTTTTATAATTGTGAGCACTCATTAAGTATGACATGCTAAAGAGTTGATGTTAGACAAAGAAGACAACGTAATGGGTTATGTTTTCTCACATCTCAGTTAAAGTATATTGTCATGGATCATTCAAACATGTTGAGCTTGCCTTTCCCCCTCATGCTAGCCAAAATTTCTTGCACCAAGTAGAGATACTATTTGTGCTTCCAAATATCCTTAAACCCAGTTTTCACCATGAGTGTCCAATATACCTACCTATGGATTAAGTAAGATCCTTCAAGTAAGTTGTCATTGGTGCAAGAAATAAAAATTGCTCTCTAAATATGTATAATCTATTAGTGTGAAGAAAATAAGTTTTATACGATCTTTTTATGGAAGCAATAAAAGCGACGGACTACATAATAAAGGTCCATATACAAATGGCAATATAAAGTGACGTTCTTTTGCATTAAGATTTTGTGCATCCCACCATAAAAGCACATGACAACCTCTGCTTCCCTCTGTGAAGGTCCTATCTTTTACTTTATGTCTTTTACTTTATGCAAGAGTCAAGGTGATCTTCACCTTTCCCTTTTTCATTTTATCCTTTGGCAAGCACCTCGTGTTGGAAAGATCCTGATATATATATCCAATTGGATGTAAGTTAGCATGAACTATTATTTTTGACATCACCCAAAGGTGAATACGTTGGGAGGCAACACTATAAGCCCCTATATTTCTCAGTGTCCGATTAAAACTCCATAACCATTAGTATTGCGTGAGTGTTAGCAATTGTAGAAGACTATATGATAGTTGAGTATGTGGAGTTTGCTAAATCAAAGCTTTGACATAGACCCTTCCTGAAAGTAAGATGAATTGCAATTGTTTGATGACTGAGAATGAAGTTTGCTAGTTTTCAAGAAAGTTTATGGTATATGCTTTAAACATGTGAATAGCTTGTTACTAGTTCTTGAGAATTCTTATGAGATGAACTACTGTTATGACATATAATCATGCTAGAAAAGGTGATTGAAATTATCATTGATCAAACTTGTGCACCTTCTAGCATTAACACTTCATAATTTCTTTCTTTTATCATTTACCTACTCGAGGACAAGCGGGAATTAAGCTTGGGGATGTTGATACGTCTCCAACATATCTATAATTTATGAAGCATTCATGCTATTTTGTTATCTGTTTTGAATGATTACGGGCTTTATTATACACTTTTATATTACTTTTGGGACTAACCTATTAACCGGAGGCACATCCCATATTGCTGTTTTATTGCCTGTTTCAGTATTTCGAAGAAAAGGATTATCAAACGGAGTCCAAACGGAATGAAACCTTCGGGAGTGTTATTTTTGGAATGGATATGATCCAGGAGACTTCGAATTGAAGTAAAGGAAGCTTCGAGGTGGCCACGAGGGTGGGGGGCGTGCCAACCCCCCTGGGCACACCCCCCTATCTCGTGGGCCCCTCGAGGCTCCCCCGACCGACTTCTTTCGCCTATATATTCCCATATACCCTAAAAACATCAGAGAACAAGATAGATCGGAAGTTTCGCCGCTGTAAGCCTCTGTAGCCACTAAAAACCTCTTGGGAGCCTGTTCCGACACCCTGCCGGAGGGGGGATCCCTCACCGGTGGCCATCTTCATCATATCGGCGCTATCCATGACGAGGAGGGAGTAGTTCACCCTTGGGGCTGAGGGTATGTACCAGTAGCTATGTGTTTGATCTCTCTCTCTCATGTTCTTGAGGTGATACGATCTTGATGTATCCCGAGCTTTGCTATTATAGTTGGATCTTATGATGTTTCTCCCCCCTCTACACTCTTGTAATGGATTGAGTTTTCCCTTTGAAGTTATCTTGTCGGATTGAGTCTTTAATGATTTGAGAACACTTGATGTATGTCTTGTCGTGCTTATCTGTGGTGACTGGGATATCACGTGATCCACTTGAAGTATGTTTTGGTGATCAACTTGCGGGTTCCGCCCATGAACCTATGCATAGGGGTTGGCACACGTTTTCGTCTTGACTCTCCGGTAGAAACTTTGGGGCACTCTTTGAAGTACTTTGTGTTGGTTGAATAGATGAATCTGAGATTGTGTGATGCATATCGTATAATCATGCCCATGGATACTTGATGTGACAATGGAGTATCTAGGTGACATTAGGGTTTTGGTTGATTTGTGTCTTAAGGTGTTATTCTAGTATGAACTCTATGATAGATTGAACAGAAAGAATAGCTTCATGTTATTTTACTACGGACTCTTGAATAGATAGAACAGAAAGGATAACTTTGAGGTGGTTCCGTACCCTACCATAATCTCTTCGTTTGTTCTCCACTATTAGTGGCTTTGGAGTGACTCTTTGTTGCATGTTGAGGGATAGTTATATGATCCAAGTATGTTATTATTGTTGAGAGAACTTGCCCTAGTGAAAGTATGAACCCTATGCCTTGTTTCCTAGCATTGCAATATCGTTTGTGCTCACTTTTATCATTAGTTACCTTGCTGTTTTTATATTTTCAGATTACAAAAACATATATCTACTATCCATATTGCACTTGTATCACCATCTCTTCGCCGAACTAGTGCACCTATACAATTTACCATTGTATTGGGTGTGTTGGGGACACAAGAGACTCTTTGTTATTTGGTTGCAGGGTTGTTTGAGAGAGACCATCTTCATCCTACGCCTCCCACGGATTGATAAACCTTAGGTCATCCACTTGAGGGAAATTTGCCACTGTCCTACAAACCTCTGCACTTGGAGGCTCAACAACGTCTACAAGAAGAAGGTTGCATAGTAGACATCACTATGCACGTGCGTGTGAGAGACGGGTCGGGAGTGTCACGCCCAATATGCGATACTATCCTAAAGAGACTCAAAGGTCCCACCAAGGATAGAACCGCATATTGAAACGCTTTTGCAAGGTGGATATCATTACATCAACATTACATAATAGATGGGGATACATACAAAAGGCATACAATGCCCCACAAATACAACATCATCATACATAAGATCAACATCCGACTAAGGATGAAACACAAACAGAAACTCAAATGACATCCACCCTGCTAGCCCAGGCTGTCGACCTGGAACCTATCCCCTGATCGAAGAAGAAGCAGAAGAAGAACTCCAAAACAAGCAAACATCGCTCTCGCGTCATGATCATCGCATAACCTGTACCTGCAACTGTTGTTGTAGTAATCTGTGAGCCACGAGGACTCAGCAATCCCATTACCATGGGTATCAAGACTATCAAAGCTTAAAGGGAAAGGAAGGGGTAAAGTGGTGAGGCTGCAGCAGCGACTAAGCATGATATGGTGGCTAACATATGCAAATAAGAGCAAGAAGAGAGCAAAAGGAACGGTCGTGAAGCTAGCAATGATCAAGAAGTGATCCTGAACTCCTACTTACGTCAAACATAACCCAAAGACCGTGTTCACTTCCCGGACTCCGCCGAAAAGAGACCATCACGGCTACACACGCGGTTGATGCATTTTAATTCGGATCTGGTGTCAAGTTATCTACAACCGGACATTAACAAATTCCCATCTGCCTATAACCGCAGGCACGGCTTTCGAAAGATTATACCCTGCAGGGGTGTCCCAACTTAGCCCATGATAAGCTCTCGCGATCAACGAAGGATATACCTTCTCCCAGGAAGACCCGATCAGACTCGGAATCCCGGTTTACAAGACATTTCGACAATGGTAAAACAAGACCAGCAAGACCGCCCGGATGTGCCAATAAATCCCGATAGGAGCTGCACATATCTCATTCTCAGGGCACACCGGATAAGCTAAGCGTACAGGAACTGACGTAATCCAAGTTGCCAAGGAATGGTCCCGCACGGTGCTCTAGTTTGGACCAACACTCGGAGGAGCACTGGCCCGGGGGGTAAAATAAAGATGACCCTCGAGAGCGTGACTCCCAAGGGAAAAAGGGCTAGGTGAGGCAAATGGTAAAACCAAGGTTGGGCCTTGCTGGAGGAGTTTTATTCAAAGCGAACTGTCAAGGGGGTCCCATAAATCACCCAACCGCATAAGGAACGCAAAATCCGGGAACATAACACCGGTATGATGGAAACTAGGGCGGCAAGAGTGGAACAAAACACCAGGCATAAGGCTGAGCCTTCCACCCTTTACCAAGTATATAGATGCATTAATAATATAAGAGATATTGTGATATCCCAACCAAAAATCCTATCCACCATGGAGAAATCTTCAACTTCACCTGCAACTAACAATGCTATAAGAGGGGCTGAGCAAAGCGGTAACATAGCCAAACAATGGTGTGCTAGGAAGGGTGTCAAAGGTTAGAGGTTCATGGCAATTTGGGAGGCTTGAAGAGTAAATGATAGGTAGCATGGCATAGCGATAGAACGAAGCAACTAGCATAGCAATGATAGTAGTGAGATCCAGGGTGACGGTCATCTTGCCTGAAATCCCGCTAGGAAGAAGAACGAGTCCATGAAGAAGACGAACGGATGAAGTCGAACCAAGCGTAGACGAACGAATCCTCACGATCGCAATGAAACGGGAACTATCGAGAAGAAGCACACAACATAGTAAACACACCACACATAAACAAGACATTATGCACATACAAGCATGATGCATGACAAGACTACATGAAGCTACTCATGGCAAGAGATGATGCATACATGAGCAACACATCAAAGCAAGTTTAAATGAGGCCGGAACAACATATAATAAATCCGGTAAGTCCTCATATGCAACTTTCGAAGTTGGTCCAGATCTGAATAAACCTTATGTTCAAGTTGTTAAACAGCAAGTTAAGATGCACAAAGGTGATCTACATGAGATTCTAGTCAAGTTACATATAAAGTTCATTTAGTTCGGGGCTGCGGCCTAGAAGATATGAGCAAAACGAGTTAAACATGGCATTGACGCAAAATGCATTCAAACATCAAGCAAACACACCAAAACAAGTATGTAACATGATAATATGAAGCTACATGCAAAATCAAGCAAGTTTCATATAGAGCACACTCAAAACGGAGCAACGGTTCAACACACACACATGAAACAAGTTATAGCAACAATCTGTCCAAAACAGCAACTAGGCATATTGTAAGCATCAAAACAATATGCTACAGCACCTCAACATAAAAACAAAGGCATGGAATGAATCTACTTAATGCATAGATCAAAAGTCCTTTACTGACCATGAGCCAAAAAGGATCAGAAGATATGATGGTACCCATGTAAACATAGCAAGTTAAATGACAGATTCATACATGGCAGGAACAACAATAAGTAGGCATGTTGGTGAGCTTGTACCACTCACCACAGAGCAATACATGGCATGGCAAGGCAACCAACAGTAAGAATACATGTTTATGAAACTAAGCATGGCAAGAGCAAATTCATAGGGTACATGCAACACTAACAACAATCATGGCAACAACTAAACTTAATGTTAACAGGCTGACAGCAACATTATTTAGCAACTTTGGAGCAAGATTACAACAAGCTACAGTAGGCTATAATTGCAACCAGGGGCATGTATGGATAAAGCATAACATGTAGAACAAAACACCCTTAGTGAACATCTCCAGATTATGCATAGAATGACTTGTAGCAGCAGGTTTACATAGCATCACAAAATAACAGATTCAGCCTAGCAAAACAATAACAGCAAGTACCCTACTTAACAAGCTCGATTCACTCACCACAAGTCATTGCATGACAAGATAAGCATAGCATCAGCAAGAAGGCATGTTCATGAAACAAACCAAGGCAAGAACAAGTTCATAGCATGCAAGGATCAACTACAACAACCTTGGCAAAATTGAATAACAGGTAAACAATCTACCAGGAAATATTTTGGAGCAAAAGTAGAGCACGAAAATGACATGCTAGACTACTCCATAATTGCAACCAGGGGCATGAATGGCTAGAGGATAACCATATGTTCAAAACATCCTTATCGAAGTATCTCAAAATATGCATGGATCTCTCTGTAGCATCAAGTTTACATGGCATCAAAATAACAGCAGAACAGGGACTAAAATCAGCAACATCACGAAGCCTAGTTTGCATCCTTGTGCTAGTCACCATATTGATAGCAAAAAATACATGGCATACACTCCTGTAAATATGGCATGACGTAGCACAAAACACATGTAGACATCAACCTCATAGGATACACACATCAAACATGGCAAAAATGACAAATGAGCAAGTTCTGTTAACACACAACAGACAACATCATATAGCACTCTTCCAACGATAATTCAGGCATCAAGATGAGCTCAAATGAACATGATGCAATGGAATGAAATGAAGTACTCGTTAAGGCGAACAATTTGACATATTACACGCACAAAACCGAGCCACGTATGTGGAGTTATAATGTGATGAACAAGGCATGATAATGTAAATAATTTCGGGACTTAGTGGAAATCGAGGTCAACCTTCGGGCTTGCACGGAAAACGATGATGGCCGGAGTTCGCCGGAGATGTGGCCGGGGAGGAGGGAGATGGCGGAGTAGGGCGGATCCCGGCGTGGGACGGCGCGGGGAGGCGGAGGCCGGCGAGCAGGGCGAGGGTCGGACCGGTGGCCGGACGGCGCGGGGCGGCGGCTGGCGGCGGCGCACCGGCGCGTCGCGGAGGCGGCGACCGGGGGCCGAGGACGACGGGGCGCGAGTCGCGGCGGCAGAGCCAGGCGCTTGGGCGCGCGCGGAGGCGCCCGACGGCGGGGTCGCCGGCGGAGGCGGCGGAGGGCGGTTCCGGCGAACCCGGGCGGCGACGGCGGTTCCGACGAGGCGGGGCAGTGGCGGCAGCGGCCGGGCAGGGAGCCGGGTGCGGGTGGGCAGACGGGCCAGGCGGCGGCGGCGCGCGGGCTAGCGCGGGCCTGCTTCGGGCCCCGCGGGCCGCGGCGGTGGGAGGCACGACAGGATAGGTGGCGCTCTCTGATTGGCTGGGCGCGCGCGGGGTGGACACGTCCGGCGGCAGGAGGAGGAAGAGGCTAGGGTTTCATCTGCGGAAAATCCGGGGAGGAGGACCTATATATAGTTTCTGGGAGCTAGGAGAGTCCAAATGAGGAGCGGTTTTCGCCCACACGATCGTGATCGAACAACCGAGAGCATGGAGGGGGTTTGGATGGGTTTTGGGCCAGTTTGGAGGGGGTTTTGGGCTGCAAACAAAAGAGGCTTTTACGGTTACCCGGTTAACCGTTGGAGTATCAAACGACCTCCAAATGGCACGAAACTTGACAGGCGGTCTACCGGTGCTATACCAAGGCCGCTTGGCAAGACTCGGTCCATTCCGAGAACGTTTAACACCCGCTCACAATGAGAGACAAAAGGGGGACGCCGGAGGGCATAGGAGTGCCGGATTGCAAAACGGACAACGGGGAAAATGCTCAGATGCATGAGACGAACACGTATGCAAAATGAGATGCACATGATGACATGGAAAAATGCAACACGCAAGCAAATGACATGGCAACGATGGCGAATAACTGGCGGACACCTGGCGCAACGAATCCGGGGCGTTACAGGGAGGTATGCAAGGATGATGGAGACGATATGCTTGTGGTAAGCTTACGTAACTACATAGGAAGATCAACCGTTGTGTGCCCGAGAAAGGGAGAGACATAACTAGCAAGGTAAGTGTATCGCTGCGTGGGGAAAACGAATTATAGTAGACCTGGCTATATGTAGGGAGATCGGTACATATACATGCATGCATGTGTTAGAAGCAAATAAGGTCCGGAGAGACAGACAAGGGGAGAGGGGTGCGGCTAGGAAGTGGTGCGAGAGGCCTACTATGTCGAGGGGGAGAAGTGTGCGAGTATGATATCAATGAAAAGAGGGGCGGGAGTGTGCACCTGCGTGGAACCGTATTGGACATAGGGGGGCATGGACGGTGAGAAGATAAGAGGGGAAATATATATGTGTTTGTGGTAGGCACACTTGGCTAGAGAGGTATATCGACCGGTGTGTGCCGAAAAGAAGGAACCGGGGGCTACACTCACTGCGGGTGAACGACCTAAAGAGAAATAACAAACGTGCACGATGGAGGGGAGGCTGAGGGGGTGAGAGGGGGGCGGGCGTGTGCATGCACGATAGGAAGTTAGCGCTAGCTAGCTACAAATAGAAGAGGATCGTGAAGGTGTAAAAGACGAACAAAGATCATAATTCAGTGTAAAAAGTGGATACAGATACTTGAAGAAGATATCATAATGTAGAACATTGATTATAATTTGGGCTAATGTGTGGCTTTTGCAGCTCAGGGCTAAATACTTGTCATAATGTAGGGGGCGGGGCACTATACTTTGTGTGATAAACATGGTGTACGTATGGAATATGGTTTAGATTATGAATATATAGTTAGTACATCAAATGTACTATTATTTGGAATCAACATCGAGTGTATTCAAAAAATAGAATTCGAGTTCAAATAGTACACATAGTTCATATCTATCTCTATAGTAATCATGCGGTGTGTTATTAAGGTAATACACGAATGATGGTTGAAGTTGGCAACAATCATGATTGTAGATTCTTATTGAAATAGAGAAATCAGTTCAAATTGCAGCGGTAGTACAGACATTTGGAATGCACTAAAATGTTGGTATGAGTAGGTTACATGCATTATACAGCTAGTGAAAAAATTTAATTGGACATAACATGGATTCATACTCCCTCCTTCCATCTATATAGGGCGTAATGTGTTTTTTAAGACCGCCTTTGACTATTGACAAGATTAATAGTACATGACATGCACAGTGTGAAAAGTATATCATTGAAAGCTCCTTTCACACACAAATTTAACGGTGTGCTTTGTGTAAGTTGCATGTCATATATTATTGCTCTAATATTTGGTCAAAGTTAGCATCAAAAAACGCATTAGGCCCTATATAGATGGAAGGAGGGAGTAGCTTTGAATAGCATTTGTATAGTAAAACGGGACAAGACTCTCTCTTTGTGTGGTGTGAATAGTTTTATTTTTTTAATTTCTTTTTGCTTGAGGGAAGTGCGAATTGATTTGGTACGTACAAGTACAATATTACATGTTAGTCTTGTCCATAAAATTCAACATGTGCCTTGTTATATCCCGAAAATTCACATATCGTGCTCCCAAAACTGGCCCCTTCACAACCCGCGCCTTGCTATCCCGAAATTACAACGCGCGCGAAAACTCCCACCAGCTGCCAAATCCCGACACGTGAAATCCCCCTTCTAACCCTGATCCGAAAGGGCCGCTTGTTAAATCGGTGGGGCTACTTTTGTAACATACCCTACATTTTGGACAAGCGCGTCCCTAAGTCATGGTTCCCCCCTCCCATCGCCTCCTTTTCGCCATTCGAAATCCCAGGCCACCATAACCTCTCTGCTCCATCCGCGAAACCCCACCCTCCTCCGTCCACCACCTCACCGCTGCCCAGCCGGAGCCTCTTCCCCGACGACATCGTCCACCGCAACAGCTCGACGTCCCTCGTCCACCTCCCCGGATGAGGATCCATCGCCCATCTCGTCGTCCCGCCGGTTCAGCTACCCCGTCCTCCAGCTCCAATGAGCTTCTCCGATGATTGCCTCGTCTATCATGGTTGCTCCATCCCCACAGTGCCGCATTAACCTGCTCTACCGGAACCGCAACATCCTCACCGACTCCTCGGACGAAGCCGAGGCCTACTCAGCGCCACCAAAGAGATTGTACACTCGTCGCGTCGCACCTTCTCCTTAACTTGACCTCCCAGCACCGATGATGCTCCATCCCGCACCCCCATGGAGTAGCTACCTTGAAGCCGGCGTCGCAGGCGACATCTCCACGGCAGCTCTCCCCCAGTGCGAGGCCCCTTCGGTGACAGCGTCCATACCAGACGGATCTGCTGCTGCTGCTCCGGCTGTTGCTCGCTCGCGCTGCTGCTGCTGATCCGGCTCATGCTCGCTCGCTCGCTCGTGCTGCTACTCTCCCCCTCGCTTGTGCTACTGCTCTGCTCCGATTTAGCTACACTTCAGTCGACTGAATCGACTTTTGGGTCAGTCGATTTTCAGGGGGTGGGGGGCTCACCGAAGTTAAGGAAGAACCACCCGCAGCGGG
>NC_041383.1:472415411-472417206 GCF_002162155.2 Triticum dicoccoides | reverse complement strand
GGGGGGCTTGTCAGAGAGGTACCCCACTGTCTATCTTAGGGTTCAGGGTGGCGGCGTGGGGCTAGAGGGCTGGCCGGGGCGGCGGCGGACCGGCGGTGGGGAATTGTTTTGGGGCGGCGAGGCGGCGCGGGGGCCGGCGGTTCGGCCGGTGGTGGCTGGTGGCTCAGGGGGGTGCATGTTGACGATGAACTGCAGGCCCTCCCTAAACTACATGTCAAGTGCCTCTTTGCTACCACTGCATTCAGTTTTGATAGTAACATTCAGATTCCACAGTAAATTTCAGTTTCGATAGTTAAGTTCAGAGTCAACAGTTTTTACCTCATCTGTTGTAGTCAGGTGGTTTTTGGTGATGTAAATTTTGCATATATTTACATCATCTATTGGAGATGCTATTAGAATCCTACTTGAGATTAATGATGTCTGTCTTGTGCTTCTTCAGCCTTGACGTCTTACGGCTCACTAGAGCGGCTCCAACGACAGACGATCCATCACAACAGAGCAGTGCCCTGGACGCCGTCTACAGATTTCTTAGATCTTCCTCCACACCTCCGACAGCCACCTCTGCCTCAACTTCTTCAGTGACCAACCCAATGATGCTGAGGTCGACACGGCTACGGCAAAGAGGTTGTACACTTGTTGCATCACTTATTACTCTACATTCATGTCGATCTATTAGGGTTATTTTGGTTCAATGGAAAAACATAGCAATAGGGAATTTTCCTATGGCACTCTATTATTCAATTATTCATGCATTTTGTTGAAAGGAATGGAGCAAAACATCCACCTGGACCTACTTTCCAGAATCCTATGCATGAAAACAAGACCAAGTGCATTAGTGGCAGAATAACATCCAAATTGTACATGCTTTCATATGGTTTCACTTTATTTTGGCCATGTTTCTTTGCATTCCTCTCCTCTTCCAATTCCTGTGAACCAAACACCCAAGTTGACAGAAATCCTGTGTTTACAAATGCTTTGTTTACCATGTGCATTCCTATCCTATTCCGGTGTTTTTCCTATCCCTGCATTTTTAGAATCATGCAAGCCAAATGAGCCCTTACAGAATTACTTCAGTTACAGGTAGGTGTCGAAGGGAACTTTGTGTGGTTTGTCCTGCTCCTGCCGCGACGTCGTCCACCTCACCTGAGCTGCTCCATTGACAGAAGCATCCACCAAACCAGACATCACAACTCCTGACCGTCTTTCGCCACCTCAGATCTCCTTCCCTGCCGCCGGCACCCACCGCAACGGCATCACCATTATCGACTCAGCAGATGAGCCTGAGGAGTACATAGGTCCACAAGAGAGGTCGCACTCTTTTGTTTCTGCTTATGTTATGCATTGCTTAAAATTACCTGCTACTTTATCATCCTGTTCACCTCTTAGACTCCAAGTCAAGTCCAAATTAATGTTCAAACTTGAGTTCTAAATTAGTTGCGGGGCACATATCGAGGCAGCAATGAATAGTATCTCTATCTAATATCTGGTTCACCTAGGGTATGCCTATGTTGTTCATCTTAGGTGGGAAACAAATAGCAAAGCAATCATCGTCTATCTTTTTATTAAATTAAAGCAATCATCAGCCTGCTATCATTATTTTTGGATTCATCCACTGGTTGTTACCATCACTCTGAATTTCTGCATGCTCTCCTTACATAATCTCACCATATTTTTTCGTATGCATGTCAGATATTGTACACAGTCATGTTGAACATGTAGAGAAAAAGAGAATAGTTTTGCACGGCAATACAATGTCATTCAGACATCGCTCCATGGTGGGTTCAATGGCAAACCC
>NC_041383.1:472404437-472415213 GCF_002162155.2 Triticum dicoccoides | reverse complement strand
GATATCTGTTCTGAGGCGGATTCAGACGCAGCTGACCACTCCTATTTATCCCCCAAGGTGTTTGCTCTACCTTGGCATGATGATGTTAGTCATATCATCCATATGTTGCCTTCAGTGCCTACTTTTGACATCATATATGATCTGCTTAGTTTACACATGTTTTGTAATGCCACCTGTTTAGTTTCTATATCATATATGGGAATTATGCAGTCTCATGTCTTTTAGCCAGCCACAATATATGTCAAATGTGTAATGCCATCCTGTTTAACCAGGCATCATATATTTGAATGATATCTTGCACATCCTTTTCTTCATTACATTTCCATTTGTTAACAATGTCTGTACATTAAACTACTCTTCCTGTGAATCAGCCATTTGGGTGGGAGATGGAAAAATCTGGAGTGAAAACAAGGCCTTCAGAGCAGACAGTGCTACCTGTCGAAGCAGATCTCTTGTTGGGTCACGATAGCTCCTCAGAGATGGATCCAGCGACAGATGACCAATCATATTCCCCCACTGAGGTGTATGTTCTAACTTGGCACAGTTATACTGCTCATATCATGCATATGGTATCTTGCATTGCATAGTTTAGACATCATATACACAATATTCAACACTATGTTCTTAGTTCAGACATTATATCGAATGCCCTCTGTTTAGCATATAAATCACATATGTGAATTAAATCATGCGATCGTGATTACTTAGATAACATGTAGGTGAATTATGTCATGCGATCATGTTTAGTTATTCATCATATCTTTGAATTATGTTATGCTATGCTATCCAGTTTAGATAGACATCATATATATGTGAAATTATGTCATGCTATCAATTTTAGTTGAACAATATACATGTCAACTATTTCGTGCCCTCTTTTTTCCACACTATCTATTGCATCTGTCTCTCTAACAATGTCTGTACATTCAACTATGTTTCCTGTTTATCAACCATTTGAATTGGAGCGGGTGATGCCAGTATCTAGCGGAGTAAAAACACAGTCTTCAAATAAAATAGTGCTACCTCTTGGTGGAGATAGCACCCTGGTTGTACATGCACGAGTACCAGCCCTACCACACATAACCCAGACTCTCACAGATTGTACCCCTACTGCGATGGACAAAGAACCAGCTTCACCCAATCTAACCCCAACCACAGCAGATAGTAACCCAGTTCCTGTTGACACAGCACCATCTCCACCACAAAGCTCCCAAACAAGAGCAGTTAGTAAGGTAGCTCCAGTGCCCAAAGGGCCAGTACTACCACGGTGAACCCCAACTCCAATAGTTAGCACGCCTATTCCTGTGGAGGAAGAACCAGCCAGTCGTAGTTTAGCATCTATCGCATTTGATGATGTTAAATCCTATGTGTGTATCTTCCTATCTTGGAAATATTATACTGAAGATGAAGGAAAATGTCAGTTGCAGGTGTTTGTCCAGGAGTTATGTGTGAGTAATGTTATTCATGGCAATTACTTTGCTTTGTCCCATACATCCTACCTCCATGATGGTTATAAAACAGCAAATTTTCCCATTTTTCTCGATAGAGAAGGACCGATTTGGAAACTCAGGATGAGGTAACCTGTGCTAATACCTCTGCTATCTTCAAGAATGCTTGGTGGCAGTATCGGAATTACCTAAAGAAAACATACTTCATCGGCAAAGAAACTCATCAAATTCCCTTACGTTCTCCTGAGACACATTTACTGGACGATGACTGGGAATGCCTTGTTTTGTACTGGTCCCGAACCAAGAATGTGGTAAGGTCTATGATCTCATTTTCTATTTTTTAAGTATTATATTCTTGTGTCTTACTATACTCTGTTCATGTAGAACAAATGCCTAAACCTGAAGAACAACCGTTCTAATTTAAGATTCCATTGATATCGTGCATACTGATTTTCTCTTGTATCACTGTATTTACTCATACAGACTTATTTTTAAATTGAAGGATCCAATCGAAACTCCAATGGCACGGCAGGTATGTTCACGCATGTTTCTTTAACAGGTTTGCTCTTATCAATAGCTCTATTGATTTCAATTTCAATTGTGTATACAATTGACTTCTCATATCATACACATTACTAGCATCACAACAAAGCCAATAGTATTGTTGTACATGTACACCCGTGGTACCCATCTAAAATCTTGTTGTGCTGTGTAGTTTCCCACGCTTTGTATTCTTTCGCTACTGCTTTGTCTTGAACTGATATGATTTGAACCGTGTCTCTATTTTGATTTGGCAAGACAATGCAGTGACCATAGGACATAGATATATGTTTGTTTAATGCTTTTATTATGTACTAGTACTTGCCAATAGAAGACTTGGTAGTTTAATCCTGTCCACCTTACTAATGAACTGGTTCACCGAAATGAGTTTCATATACTAGTACATGCTAAACCTGTTATGTGTATGCTTGTTTCTTCTTTTAGAATGCTGACAGAGTATTGGGGAAGAGTGCCTTATTAAGCAATGGTAAAGGAAGTAATGCAGATAAGTTTCATGATAGTGAGACATCCTTGTTGGTCTCCAAAAAGCTGATAAAACAGCTAAGGAAGACTATCTTGAAGACAGTGAGACAACCCCAAAGTCCTGTCTTGGTTTAGTGTTCGAGTTACTGGCCACAACCGCTTGCGCAAGCTATCCAAACTCACTGTCTGAATCAGTTCAGTTTCTTGAGTCTCAACTACAAGATGAAAGACATCGATCAGCTGTGTTGTGACAAGAGCCGGAAGGACTGCGGAAGTCCCTGGAGCATTCAGATGCATACTTTCTGGTGCAACAGCAAGCGTTGGAGGATTTTAGCGCCAAATAGGACAAAGCTAATAAGCTTGCTAAGCTTATTGCCAGCATGGTGGATACCCAGGATAACGTTTATTGAGCTCTTCTGAAGTTGTTTCAGTTATGCTCTTGTTTTGCTGCCGCGTTTATTTGCACTGGTGGCCAATTTTGACGGCCAGTGTATGTAATATGCTGCTTTGTTCCCTATATTTGCACTGGTGGCGAACTTTGATGCCCAGTGGATGTAATATGTGTAATAGTGGTAATAGGCTAGCATTAGTTGCTTGCTTATTTATTTCCTTATTGTCTTGTTTAGTTGTTTGCTTGTAGTCACTGCAGTTCTTTTTCCGTGTTTTTCTAGTGGCCACAATAACCTATTTTTGGTAACTAGGCCACAATAATATTGGCAACACACGGACAGTTGTAACCATGGGCCTCCTGCGGGCCGTATGATCCATGGGCCTTGAGGGCCGTAGGATCCATTAGTCTTCTAAACGGGCCGTAGGATCCATGGGCCTTCTACGGGCCGTAGGATCCATGGGCCTTCTATGGGCCGTAGGATCCATGGACTTTCTACCGGTCGTACGATCCATGGGCCTTCTATGGGTCGTAGGATCCATTGGTCTTCTACGGGCGGTCGGATCCATGGGCCTTCTACGAGGCGTATAATCATTTCGCCAATCATGGGTCATACTATTCGTGGACCATAATGGGCCGTTAATAGGCCGCATTTGATAACTCTATGAAAACAGTCCAACATTTTTTACATGAAAACAGCCCAATGGGTTAACGAGTTAACGTATTAATGGGCCAAAACGGGCCGAATGTAACCATAGGCTGAATTTGGCCCACAAACAGAATAGGCCAGTAACGGACCATAACTAACCGAATTCTAGAAATGACCCCAAGAATAAATGGGCCCTTAGAAGGCCGAAAGTTAACACGGGCTGGAAACAGCGGACGGAATAATGGGTTGTTAATGGGTATAAAGCGATACATTGTTCATTATGGGCCAGTTTCATCTCGGGTCTTTAATGGGACCAGAGTTATGGAGGGCCTCATATGGGCTGAAAGACATCATTAGGGATGGCACCCGCCGGGTTTGGGTACGGGTGAAGCCACCCCATACCCTTACCCGTCGCCCGAAACTTTACCCATGACCCGTACCCATACCTGTCGACGGGTACAACTTTTTCCCATACCCATCACCCGACAGGGTAAATGGGTACCCGCGGGTAAAATTATCCAGATTTACAACACATCAAATTGAGCACTACATAGTCATAAACAACAACTTATAATAACAACACGGTATCATCTTCATACATTGGGGCAGATGTATCATCGACCCATTCAAAAGGAACATCTACTTGGATGTTGGTGCTTGTATCACAGCAAAAATTAATGTTCACGTACATGAATAGTTCACATCATCTATATACGAAAAACATATTTCTGCGTTGTACTCAATCATCACACACAAAATTTCATATTTATCATGTATATCATGCATCTCTATGTAGAAATCAAGGGTGATGTGTACTGATGTACATGAATATATCACGGAACATACATACAGAAGTAATTGCTGTTGGAAACAAAATATTCCAAACTTAATCGGTCGCTTGCGTGCCGAGCTAGGCGTGCGTGTAGTTTCAACTAATATATTTAAATTGTAAGATAAGTGCTCGTTATCATAAAATCATAAACAAAATCAAAACTCACCTAGCAAAAATAGCCTTGCTCGTGTTCTTGTGCTTGGCGACAGTGGCAGATCGACCATTGCTAAGCAGGCTAGGACGTCGCTGGTTCACGGATGTCTCAGACGTAGTGCTGTGACAGTGCTACTCCTTAGACCCTGGAGCACGAGGTGGTAGACCTTGACGTCGGCCAGGGAGTTGATTCGTTTCTGGCGTGCGGACGTGGAAGGCACCATCTGACCGATAGGGTTGGGCTGGAGGTAGGCGCTACGTAGGGTAGGCGTGCCATGCTCCTGACCATGGTGGTCGCCGAGCTACAGCTCTACCTCGCGGTTCCCGTCCACGTGCAAACTCTGGAGGACATGAACGAGGTGGTGGTGCGAGGCAGCAAGCGGCCAGAGGCGCTAGCGGTGGTAGGCGGCGGCGAGAAGATGAGATCAATCTGTTGGCTGTTACGAGCCTTCAAGGTAATTTTGGAAGTCAATCACGATCATATAGCCATATAAGGAAGGAGGCAATTCTGGACATCAATAAATCACCTACATACGCTTTTTTAGAATCAATCACCTAGATATGTATCATGTATGGGATTCTGAACGTGGGCTTGTGGCTTCGTTATGTTGCTAAATACTAATATTTATTGCCTATTAATCAGATTATATGCGGGTCTATGGTTACATGGGTATGGGTTATACTAAACTATACCCGTACCCGCTATACCCAATGGGTTTTAAATTTTCCTATTTGTATACCCGTGGGTATTTTTCTGACCATACCCTTGCCCTAATAGGGTTTTTACCCGCCGGGTATGCGGGTAATGGGTACCCATTGCCATCCCTAGACATCATGGGCCATACATGGTCCGGAAGTTACAACAGGCTGGAATCATATTGGACGGCCTAGATGAAGCTACTGGGCTTAATTCCGATAGGCCGTAACGGGTCGGGTGTTAGCGGACCGTAAATGGGCGATATACGAACAGGCCATTAACAGGCTTTCCATGGGCCGACCCATTACCTTTTGACCAAGTCAAATAGGTCGGCCTTTTCACCGTAATGGGCCTCTATTGGGTCGTGCCACATGTCGACGTATCATAGGCGCCTCATGTCCAATGAGTGGATGACATCTGGCCCACCGAGGAGCAGACATGTGTTTCCTCCGGCCAATGAGAATTTTACACGTGGAAAATCCCTATTGGTCCGGGCTGTTAACGGGTTATCAGATCCAAAACCGGACCTGATAGCTTAACGGCGTCCCATTTTGGTGGATGCCACGTGTCGGTCACCCTTGACAAAAGCACTTCTATGGTGCGTGATTCATCGTCATGGAAGTGGACACTTCCGTGATGATAATTTTGGTAATGTCATGGAACACTTCTACGACAACACAAGTATGACTATCTTGATTCTGTCATAAAATCGTCATGGATGTACATGCATGACATAAAACGTGACCTACTGTGACAAACACGTATCATCACGGAAGTGTATTTTTTTGTAGTGTGAAAAAGAAATTTACTTTATGTTGTCAAATAATAAATTCCATGGAAAGTGTTGGTATGGACGGTACCTGTGGATACGGCTAGCCGTGGAGTGTGAAAGTATGGTGGAAAAAGGAATAAACTTTATTTTCTGTTTGGGAACCGCCTATGATATATCTAGCATGGAAAGTGTTGGGAATTACTCGGTCATTTTCGTTAATGGGAAAAGTGTCGGCGTTCTGGGAACGGGGGTCCCCAGACTTGCCTGCCTGCGGCCTGCGGCATGGCTCAAGGGGCGGCCCAGCATGGCCCATCTTCAACAGCACAAGCTCAAGACCCTCGCGAGGGGCCAAGCCTCGCGGGGGGGGACGACAGGAGGCCTCCTCAGGCACGGCCTCGTCAGGCTGGCTCGCGAGGAGGCGGAGAGATCAAGGCGGGGTACCTCACGAGGTGTCCATGACACAAGCCATGACGACCAAGGGCGCCAGGCGGGCGCCAGCCCGCGCAGTGTCCTCCTTTCCTCTTTGGTGCTAAGGGAGAAAGCGCAGGCGATAGCATCAAGCAAAGGCATCCATTTCGGTGCAACAAGACCAAGACCAGCAGAACGGCAGGATGGAGGTCATCGTGGAGCCCAAGCCGGCGTCACCACCAGAGCCTTTGGCAGGCGAGGACCAACTTTAGTCAGGATAAATGTACTAGATGTTCCCCTTCAAAATGGCCAATTGTTGGCGCCCTTCCCGCTCAATATTAGGGAAGAGGCCCAGGGCCTTTGCCTATAAATAGGACTAGCCACCCGCAAGGTAGAGGCATCTGGAAATCGATCTAGAGAGCGACTGAACTCCCCTTAGCAGTTCATCGCACCAGCCAGGAACAGACCCTCGCGAGGCTGTTCTTCCTTGTATTGTTCATCATCAGCCCAAGAGGCAATCCACCACACCACACACTGGAGTAGGGTATTACACCACAATGGTGGCCCGAACCAGTATAAACTCGGTGTCTCTTGTGTTGTTCCTTTGACTGCCTAGATCATAGAGAGGCGGTGAGGTGCAGGTAGGTAGAGGGCGAAATCTCCGCGCGCACCCCAGTGTTCGAATCTAGAGGGTCTGCCGGAACCCGAAATCCGACATTTGGCGCGCCAGGTAAGGGTGCGCCGGAATTCGTCTTCTGCCGCCCTGTTCTTCACCGACCATCGCATCCATGTCAGACGCTCGTCGGGCCCGCGCCGAGCGCCGAGCCACTCTCGCTTCCCGCGTCGCCCAGACGGCCCCCGTTGGCGGCCATCCCCGCCATTCCCCGTCGCCTGCCGTCAACGCCGCCACCGGCCCGGCGGGGAACGAGCAGCAAGCCTCGTCCCAGCATCCATCCATGAGGCGAGACGGCCGCACTGCTACTCCCTCGCTCGCCCCGGCTGGTTCCTCGTCTCGCGCGCCCCGCGCGGCCATGGAGGCTCGATCTGCGCTCATCGCGGCAAACGAGCTCCTGCACTACCGCCCAGTCGACGACGTCTACGAAGAGTGGCTCAACCGCGTCGCCGAGCTCGTCCGCGCCACAGGGGGCTCCCCCGCGCCGTCCTTCTCACTGCACCGCGCCCCGCCCTGCGCGGGCAATGAAGCTCCGTGGGCGCCTCAGCTGCCTCCCCCTCAAGAAGGCGCCCTGGCCCCAAGGCGCGTGGCCCCTGGACGGAACCCACCCCGTCCGGCGCCAGCGCAGCAAGAGCGAAGCTGCCAAGAGGTTCCTCGCCCCCAAGAAGCTGCCCGAGTGCTCCCTGATCCGGTCCATCGCGACCACGCTCCTGTTCCAGCACGCCAAGACCCCGTGCTGCTCCCAGCTGCAGCGCATGGGGGCCCGCAAGACCAAGCTCCTCGTCACCAGAGGCCTCCCGTGGCCACAGCAGGCTACCGCGCCTTCACCACCGAGCTGTGCAGCATCGCATGGCCCTGCAAGCTCAAGCCAGACCTGCCTCCTCGCAATGACGGCATGGCCGACCCTGCGGAGTTCCTCCAGCTCTACGAGCTAGGCATTGAAGCCGCTAACGGGGACGAGAAGGTCATGGCGAACTGGTTTCCCATGGCGCTCAAGGACGGGGCCCGCACCTGGCTCCTGAACCTGGCCCCAGGCACGATCTCCTCCTGGGACGAGATGCGCACCCGTTTCATCGCCAACTTCCAAGGTACTCGCGACTGGCCACCTGCCGTGAGCGACATGCACCGCATCAAGCAGCAACCAGGGAGACCCTGCAGAAGTACATCCAGCGCTTCAACAACGCACGTCTCAAGATTCCCAAGGTGACCGAGGAGGTCATCATCTCAGCCTTCTCCGACGGCGTGCGTGACGTCAAGATGAAGGAGGAGCTGGCGATGCATGAAGATCTATGCACTTCCTTGTAGCTGTTCAACTTGGAAACCAAGTGCGCCAGGGCTGAGGAGGGGCACCTTTCCCTCCTTGAGCTGCCAGCCGTAGACCGAGAAGAGAAGAAATCCAAGGCCAAGGACATGAAGCGCAAGGGGGCTGCTGTGCTCGCGGTAGAACCAGACACCAAGCGGGGCAGAGATCAGCCCGGGTCTTTCAAGGGCAGTCGGTACTATGTGTACCACGACCTCCACACCCACAACACCAACGAATGCCAAGAGCTCCGAGCCGTGCGAGAAGGAAGGGTCGGCCGACGCCCCGACCGCAACGATCATGGCTATGGCCGAGGAGGAGGAAGGAACGCAGGACGCTGGAAAGACCGCGGCCCTCGCCAAGGGTGGCACGAGCAGCCTCGCGAGGATCGCTGGCGGGATCAGCCTCACGAGGGAGACTGGAGGGATCAGCCTCGCGAGGATCGGCCGCAAGAAAATGCAGGCCTCCCTCCACTGCCTCCGCAGCCAAGGAGAAACAAGGACCATCATCAGGACGAGGGGGCTGGGGGCTTCCAGGAGCCGCGCGCAATCGCCTGCATCCTGGGCAGAACTCAAGCCCCAGCCTCTCAACGCATCTTCAAGCAGTTTGCCCGCAAAGTGAATGCAGTCCTCCCCAAGCTTGAAGCCACGTGCCCCCTCATGTGGTTGGCGTGCGCCATCACGTTCAGCTCAGCGGATCAGCTCAAGTACGCGGCCACAGCCGGAGTCCTCCCAATGCTTTGCTCCCCAGTCATCAGCAACGTGCAAGTCACCAGGACCCTCATCGATGGTGGGGCAGGGCTCAACGTCCTGTCCGTAGAGACGTTCAACAATCTCCAAGTGCCTTACGATCAGCTTCAGCCAACCAAGCCTTTCTCCGGAGTCACCGACGGCTCCACAGTTCCAATTGGGCAGGTCTGCCTCCCTGTCACCTTCGGGGCGCGCAACAACTACCGCACCGAGCTCATCGACTTCGATGTCGCCCACATTCGCTTGTCGTACAACGCCATCCTCGGCTACCCAGCTCTCGCCAAGTTCATGGTCGTGACTCATCACGGCTACAACGTCCTCAAGATGCCAGGAAGTGGCGGAATCATCACGGTGCCCTGTGAAGAAAGAGACGCGGTGTGCTCCCTAGAACGAGCTTTTCAGGCCGCATCACTTGAAGACCCAGATTGCGGGAGCGGGAGGCTCCCTGAGACCGCCCCCAAGAAGAAGAAGACATTGCCAGGCCCGACCCCTCAGGAGGCAGGCCCCTCAGGGTCCGCACCTGCTCAGGGGGCACCTCCTTTTGTCGCATAGGGAGGTGCGCCCGGCGCCCTCCTCAAGCAAGGCTCGGGGGCTCCCTCCTGGAGGGCCGCCGACCTTGCTAAGGTCACGAGGGAGGCGCTTGGGCACCACTTGGGGGCGTGTTTCAAAACATATTTCCCTTAGCAAGGAACAAAGCAAGGAGGGCCAAACCCTCAGGAGTTCGTCAGTCAGATCACGCAGGAGTTGCAGGAGTCAAGAGTCATGACTGGAAGCCGCCGCTTACCCGCCGCAGCTCCCCATCCAGGCGAGGATGGTGGGCTGCGCGTCTGCATCGATATCCCAGGGCTCAACCGAGTCGCCTCTCAGGAGCGCTTTTGGCCCTCACGCGTGGGGCGCAGTGAAGGCCCGCCCCACAGCTACGTTCGCATGCCCTACGGCTTGCCGAATGCAGTTGCGGTGCGCCAGCGCCTCATGAGGAGCATCCTGGAGGCTTAGGAGGCCAGGCGTTCCGCAGTCCTGGCGGAGATGGAGATGCTTCGCGAGGAGCCACCAGCGCCTCCGGAGCCTCCCGAGGCTCCTGGGCCTGGGGGCTCGTGAAGATCGGCTCCTGCAGCCCACTACGTCTGCTACTTCAACACCCCTTCGTCGTCAACACTATCAGGTGACATCTTACGAGTTTCGTTTCCAGCTGGGAGCGCCCTTAGGGCTGCATCATTCCCAGGCCGCATGGGTCCGTCCCTGTGGCGTGTATCCCTTTTGTTCATGTTTCCAGCTTACCTTGTTGGGGAGCCCCTCGGTCTGCATCATCCCCAAGTCGCTCAGGTCAGGCCCAGCGGCATGTACCCCTCTTGCGTTTATTTTCGGGCCATGCATTCGACCCATCATGCTTGTTATTTGATACCTGTCCGTGGCACCTCTCCTTCCTTCTTGTCGGCCGCTTGCACGTTAAAGGGGGGGTACCTGAGCATCATGACTCAGGGCTCCTACCGGCTCTCTAGCCCTCACCCTCTGGATTTGTCCACGGCATCGTGCCCTGGCATACCAGCGACGGCTGAGACTCGCTCGAGGGCCGGGACCCGAGGATGTAGAGCGTCGACATCTAACCAAGCTTGCGTGTTAAAGGGGGGGTACCTGAGCATCGCGACTCAGGGCTCCTACTGGCTCTCCAGCCCTCACCCTCTGG